>NW_027526203.1:76871604-77079104 GCF_048455015.1 Haemaphysalis longicornis
CAAACTTTCACTGCGCCTTGGCCGTGGAGCGGCCATCGTGTTCAAGGTCGCCGTTTCGTCGGCGGCGAGCCATCGGCGGCGGCTCGCGCCAACGGTCATGCTGCCCTGTTCGCATACTGAGGCCGTCGAAAAACCTGCCACTGACGCAGAAATGAGGTTGGACGTTTCTGCCACGACTGTCCGCATAGTATTCAAGCAGCATATCTTACACAATTGAGCGTTATTCGCAGAGTGCACGAAGTTTTTTCACGACGGGAAAATCTCTCGCCGCGGTGAATACTTCACTTACCTCTATCAGATGCAGTTGCTGTGTTACCGCAGCTCCGTCCGTATATCTTCCCTTATCATGGACGCTGTCCTCACGTGGAGCACGGCAAAAGCACTGTAAAATTGTCGGGACACTGACCAGCGAGACCGCGTAGTTGCGAAAACCACCCTAACGGCCACAACACAAAGAACGCCTCTCCGGCGGAGCACGCAGGCAGTTCAAAAACTTCCAGTCCGGCTGCTCGCCTGCTCGCGGGAAACGCCGACGCCACACCTGCGGCGACCAATAAGAGCGGCATCTCTTTTTTTTTTTGTTTTCTATGCTCCTCGACTCAGTTCCCCTCTCCCGCAAAGTTGCGCCCCGTACCGAGTCGAAGAAGAGTCGCCAAAATTATGACTGATCGGTGACTCCGTTTTGACTCACCAAGCGTAAAAGGTAGTCGCGGCGCCGGGGACTCTCTTTTGACCACCTTTTTTCTTGGGTGAACCAGGAGGCTAGCAGTTTCTATCCGGAGAGCGAATTGATCAACATATCGAAGTGAAGGACAGGTTTAATCGACCACATTTAGGGGAAATTCCCAAGGTGGAGTAAGTTTCAATGAAGGAAAGCTTGACATTTACCTGAATGCAGCCCTACGGCTACAAAGGAAAGCTAAAGAGCTTTCTCAGAAACTTCGCAGCTGAAGAAAAATTCGTGCCGGTCCAGGATTCGAACCCAGGACCACCGCTTAACCGGAGCAGTCGCTCTACCAGATGAGCTAACCAGGAGGCTAGCAGCTTGTAGCCCGAGAGTGAATTCATCAGCAACTCGAAGTGAAGAACAGGTGTTAATCGACCAGATTTAGGGGAAATACCCAAGGTGGAGTAAGTTTCTATGAAGGAAAGTTTGACATACACCTGAATGCAGCCATATTGCTACAGAGGAAAGCTACAAAGAAGAAGCTCTCCGGCACCTGAACAGTCGCTACTGCAACCGACAAAAATATAATAAATAATTCTCGAAACAGCAATTACAGCTTTGATGACGACTTCTGCTTCCCCATGCTGGATGTAAGACTTAAGTAACCACATACGTGTCGCCTGAAAGAAGAGGAGGAGGGAGGGGAGGGGGGCTGTTGTTGGCACTGCCGCCGAGCTGGCGCCTGTGGGCGACAAAAGAAGCCCAATGATTGATTTAGGAGCACGCCCATACTGTACAAGCTGGGCGATGCTTCCCCCTTCACTTTCTGTGCTACCCCCCCCCCCCCTCTTCCTCCTAGCTTTTTATAGGAAGTAAACGCCGATTTCATAACGCACTACCGCACACTTGCTCCTGCGCCCAGCGGCTCACGTACGCACAATACGTCCGCCAACATGGCACATTGGAAACAGTTTTTTTTTTATATTACCCGTGAAGAAAAGAAAACAAGCTGCACGCTGCAAGCTTTGTTCCGAAACGGCTCCGACCTATTGGAAAGCGAACGCTAGCCGCTTTTCCTTGCTTTCCCGATTCTCAAGTGCAGTTTTCAGTGTAAATGCGACGTCAGCTGACGTGGAACGCGTGTTTTCCACGGCATCCCTGATAATGACAGCAAAGCGAAACGGGCTCTCAAACACGTCTTTCGAGCAGCTCAAGTTTGTCAAGCGCCAGGCATAGGCAGAAGGCAACTGCTTTATTTTGCTTTTTTTTTGTTTTTAGAACTCATCGTTGAAGCAGCCGTCATTTACACTTCGTGTTTTGAGAACTGTATGGCGAAGCACCCATTTAGCTGATATCATTTTGTTACGTAATTTGATGAATGAAACCAAAACAAAGCTTTTTTTCGACCTTTCACTGCAGCTTGAGATCTTTATTACAGCATATAAAATTCACGAGGACATCTAATTGCGATGCTGAGCACCAGGTCACGGGTTCGATTCCCGGCCGCGGTGGCCGCTTTTATGATGGAGCAGAAAAGCAAAAACGCCTGTGTGTACGAGATTTTGGCGCAAGGTGAAGATACCCAGGTGGCCAAAATTAATCCGGAGCGCTCCACTACAGCTCGCCTCATCGCCTGCGTTGCGTCGGCGCGTTAAACCCTACAATCAATCAACGAGGGCACCTAAGCACTTTTTCTGGTGTAGGGATTTCCGCAACACTAGACTGGCCGACTGCCGAACGTGTCCTTCTATTATTATGGTTATCATTTTTCTTTACTTTTTTTTCGGTTGATCGCCCAGACCAGAGGACAGTTGGGGGAACCTACATTGCTACTCCACTGCATGCAACTCATAAAATTAGTTATACAGGCCTCAGTTATACAATGAGTTATACAGGCCTTGGACTCAGTTTTTGCTGAGCCCGAGGTCGCAACGCATTCTCTAAGTCAGTGGTTCTCAACCATTACTGCCCCGGGGACCCCTCTGGGGCTTGCGAAAGTGACGGGCGACCCCACGATGGAGCATATGTTGATCGGTGTCGTAATGTCAAAAAATTTGTACTTGCAGCTTACGTCGCCCACACACTTATCCGATTCCCGCCTTTTCTGCTTGACGTTAATGACGATGCCCGTCATAATGCTGAACAATTTGCTCTTGAATCTAAAAGTCTGGCTTTTCTGTGTCTGTTTCTTTTCTTCTCATAGCTGGCGTGCTGTGCTAAAACAGATGTTAAAATATGTGCTACGCGGAGAAACTAAGCGTACACGTAATGTGGCGAAGCCATCTTTTTCCATTGCAAGAAAGTGCTAGTTAGCAAAATCGAGAACAATATGGCGGGAGGGGGGGGGGGGTAGCTTTAAGCGAGGCTTGGCGGACCCCTCAAATGTTCTCGCGCACCCCCTGGAGTCCGCGAACCCCCATTTGAGAACCACTGCTCTAAGCCCTTCTTTATTTAGCTAGATTCAAAGGTGGCGTGGTGTAAAAGTGTGAACGATCTCCCAATTTGTAAAAGAAAAAAAACAAGACGCAAATTAGTATAGGAACAAGTGCACTATCCCAGTTACACTAACGAGAGAAAAAAATGATCTCGGCGCATTGGTTCCCACCGAGACACCCATACAAAGGTCGCGCATACTCTAAGCACAGCCTGAACTTTTGATCGTGTGCAGTGGATGATACCTGACGCACGTAACTAAGCTTTTCGGCAAGGGCGACATTGCAAGCCTGCACACAATCAAACACAGAAAGTTCTCAACCTATCCATGCTTTCAACGCGCGCTTGACATCCGTGAGAGCTGACGACCTTTGCGGCCCGTGATCCGTATTTGGTGCAAAGGCAGCACAAGGGGCTGGAGCGGTAACTCTTCCAACTGGTACCACCAGATCCAGAGGTTCTGTTCCCCGTTAACAAAATTATAGTTCTAACCATACTCACGACCGCTCCATACTAGTGTAAACTACTACGCGTGTAATACGTGTTTAAGGAATATGTCTTCTTCAACCATACTTTTGTCAGTACAAAAAGAACATGTCGTCACTTAAGCATTAACACATTCAGGCTTAAACAATATGAAAACACCACAACTCGTAAAGACATGCTGACCATGGGAATACTATAATTACTAACGGGAGAACTGCCCCTGTGGGAATTGGTGGGGTGATCGCACTGCACGAGTTCAGCCACAAAGCCCTTATGCCTTGACCTTGGGGACGTGTTTTGCGTGTTTTAGCAGTTCTTAACGAGTGTAATAACATTAGCTTTATGGTGGGTTCATTGGTAACTTGATTATCACCCGATAAAACGGGGAGGAATTAGAGGAATGGAATTGAACTGACCGGCCATTCCCGGAATGGGAATGGGCGATCTTTTGGCATTCCGAGGAATTGAAAGGAATGGAATTTAGGCGAATTGTCATTCCCCGGAATGGAATTGGAATGGAATTGGGACGCCCATTCCGCAACACGGCTTAGGATGCCTTGCGCTATCTAATGAATTTTCCGCGATGCAGCCCGCAACCACATGCAGCGCGCCTTGTTTTTGTACCTTAGGCTGAAGATAGGTATTATTGCATGAGCAATAGATGACGCGTGTACGCAAAATGCGCGATGTAGATCCGCGGAAAGAGCGGGAAAAAATAGAGAAACGGAAGCGCGAAGAAATAACGACAATTAGAAGGAACGACTACAGCGGGACGGAGCGCTGACAAAGCGCATGCAGAGAGAGTTGATGAGCTGGCATCTGCGGCGTTGCCTTTGCGCGACTGCAGGCCTAAAGTTACCCAGAGCTGCCGAAAGCCGCATCGCCCAGCATGCCACCGTAACAAGAACCGTAAAATTCTTGCAGGAGCAATGTAGAATGGAGTGGGAATGCCCTCGACGATAACAACGAACAGAATGAGAGGCAGCCATTGAGCGACTAAAGATGAGAACGCTACCATTGCGAGGGTTACAACGCAAAGCAGGGATGGGCCGTGCGAGGGGCGCGCGAGATACATCGTTCAGCGTACATCCAAAGCCGGAGCATGGCGCCTACCCGGCAGAGCAACCGAGCCTCAAGTTCGCGAGAGATACGCATTATTTAAGATCTCGCAGTGCATCTTAGATTATTGTGTGCTAGAGCCGGCAATGTGGAGTCACGAAGGTCGCGCACGTCTGTTGCGTGTTCTCTCTCCCCTCGGAATCCTTGTTTTCCTGCTTTAAGTACCTCGAGGGCCATGTACCGTGTGGCATCAGCGAAAATAGCGGTTTTATGACTTGCGCGTTTCCGCACATTTCTGGGTTTGATTTTAGCCGCTACTACGTATTTTAGTTGTATGCGATGTAGCTGGAGCTGTTTTCGTTTAAGCTTTGTAGTGCTTCGGTTCCTGGCACAGCTGGCAAGTGCGCCGTGTTTATATAAACAAAAAAAGGGGTGGCATTTTAATGTGCCAATGCGCTGACCGCGCGTATCTCGCTGGTGGCGTGGCGCACAGCAGTGTTGCCAGTGGCAAAGTGACGCTGTTCTGTGGTTGCATTAGTTATTGTCATCCACAGTTTTACTCTTTTTTGCCTTCCTACGCGTCCTCATTCGTATTACCCAAGTATGATTTGACATAAGTTAGGGCTTATGGAAGTAAACTGGCACTCGTAAACTCGTACTAGTCACTGCCCACATAGTTGTTTTATCTAAGCAGACCAATCTCACAGGGAGAGTAGCTTTACGCCATTTAGTACATACATGCTTCTGATCCCATATGCCGCCTAGGAAGGAACTGTTCTAATTTTTAAAACTTTCGTGCATTGCACATAATTTCCCGTGATTTATTCTAGCTAAACAAACTGCTTTGGCTGTGAAACACTTACGCCAATGTGCGGCACCAAGTTTCCGGCCGGCCTACTAGCGTTAACAGGGCATGTGTAGGGGCTAGTTGGTTCTGTTGGTTCTGCACTAGCGTCTACTGGTCAATACACAATGAGGGAGGGACACTGTTACTGTGTGTATTGACGACGCAAAAAGAAGTTCAGCTTCAAGGTGTAAATTTTAAACAAACATTTTACGAAAGGCTGACAAATGGGCAATTTTTCTGCGTACGGCTAGGTTTGGAACGTTCATGGGGTGTTTCATGGCGCCAACACCAGATGTCCGAGCATTGTTATAAAGGGCGAAGGGTGCACTAGGATTTTGCATCATTTCCAACATATTAATAATATCGTCCAGGTGAGCATCTCCCACTGAAGACGCGTACTCGAGTTTAGGCCGAAATAAAGTTTTACATAATAAATGTTCCAGATGTAAATATGCTATAGCAAAATCACGTCGCAAGTACCAAAGCATAGTATTAGCATTATTAACAATAATATTTACATGAAGTTACCAAGAAAAGTACTTGGTGATGCGAATTTCTACAAATTTGTATTACGCAAAAAGTTCTAGTTTAGTTCTGGATATAGTAGTAGAAAATATTGGAGGTATCAGCTTTACGAGATAGTCTAATTCTTTAAAATTCGTTAGTATTCAAACGCATTTTTCATGTGTAACACCAAGTAGAAATATTATTGATGTGACTCTGAAGTACGTAAATGCGGCAGTAGCAGTTCTCTAAATAACGTTATCATCTGCAAACAACCTAATGCTTGAAGTAACTACTTGAGGCAAATTATTAACACGCACCAAGAAAAGTAAGGGACCAAGCACGGAACCCTGTTGGACCCCTGATGTTACTGAGCAGTGTGATGATTCAAATTCATTGGGGTAACAAATTGACTGCTATTAGATAAATAATCTTGAATCAAATCTGCAATGTTCGGATCAACATTTAATTTGCTGAACATTATTCATACTAATTGGTGATTAAGTGAAAACCCTTAGAGAAGTCAATGAAAATACTATCAGTGCAATGTCTATTATCTCAAGCAGTAGCAATGTCGTCTACGAAACAAATACGTTGCGTCCCGCAAAAAAGTCTTTTACGAAATCTATGTTGCTTCGGAGTAAAAAAGGAGTTGTTTTCAGAAATTTGACCAAGTTAAAATATAATACATGATCAAAAATGTTAAGAAAAACACCCGTTACTGATATGGGCCTGTAATTAACGTGGGAATAAAGATCAGTGGATTTAAATAATGGCAGAAGCTTTCCGATCTCCTAATAATTAGGTAATAAGCCCGAAATATAGCATTGAGTTAATAGATTCTATAATATCACAACCGAGTGCATTCGTTACGCTTTACAAGGGAGGATTTTCTTCTACCTAGTTACCATTTTCGGTAACAAGCGATGTCTGGTTACTTTTGTTTCGAACAAGGAAGGGGTAACGTATTTATTTCCTTTTGAGGCCACGCTTCGAGTAACGGAATCTTGTTACTTCTGAGGAGTAAAGTGAACAACGCTTAAACGGCCTTGTTTTTATTTTAACCTGCGCATGCGTCTATAGGCACATTGCGCTGATGTTTGCCTCGAAAGCAGCTCCGTCTTTTCCTACATTCTGGTGATTCGGGGTGTCATTTATATTGTGAATGAATTAATAACTATCTCCAGCTGCACCTGGAAGCTTAATTTGAGGCGAAATATATTTCATATAGGCGCCGATGCTAAAAATAAGCATGTGAAATAGGCATTCGTTGGTATTTGCAGAAATTACGCAAAAACGCCAAAACAGGTATTTATAGGCACTGTGAAAACACCGTAAAAACCCTTTTTAACCTCTAATCCATGTTCATATGTCAACATGGCACGGTACGAGCGCAAGGAACAGAATAGGCATTTGACTAAAATCCGGTATCTACTTATCACGAAACCGCGCCACCGCAATTTCCGCTGTTTGACCAAAGGTGCCCAATTTTCGTGAGGAAAATTTGACATTCCTCATTTCTTTTGCCCCGCCCCTTTTTTGTATGTACACACCTAGAAAATTCCTGAGGAGAGCCTTGAGGGCATGTTAGGTTACTTAGGGGGCGCAATAATTGTAGTGTCCCATTGTCATTGGAATTACACTTTCGATATCACTCAGATGTCCTGGGTTACAATACACAGCATTAGTATGGGATGGAGCTCGTTTAAAATAATTCCGTCCGCTCGATTCTGTGCATCTACATCCCCGTGAGAAAGCCTATACACAAAGAAGGTAACCTTTTTCGACCCTCCTTCTTGTTCCTAAGGAACGTTTTTCTCTAATCCACAGTTCTGCAAAAGCTTCAGAGGACATGTACGTTTCTGTTTTAGGATGCACAATGGTATAGCGCTACTTCGTCGTCGAGGCAGCGTTTTGAAACGCGGATGCTGCATCCCGCCTTTAGGCTCCCCAAGTACTAACGGTTAGCTGATAGAGCGGGACAAGCCGCAATGGTTTTAAGTGCAGAGCACTTTAGGCGCTCGCCTTGTCGTCCTAGCGCGCTCGTTGGAACCAAGCATATCGCCACGGCATTACGGTGTAGCCTGTCACGGTCCCTTCACCGCGGCGTAACCTACAGGCTTCTAAAGCTAAGCGGCTATGCCAGGATATACGTATTGTTAGCTAAGGTTCAGCTTGTTATTCTTAGCTTACCTGGTGGTCTAAGATTAGCTGATTATCATTCTTACTGCTGCTTATCATCCAATCCAAATCCAATCCAACCCAATCAAACCCAATCCAAGCCAAGGCAAGCCAATCTTATCCAATCCAATGCAATCCAATCCAATCCTCGCGCTTGCGCAGCACGGCTCTCCAGGAGCTAGGCGAAACTAGTCAACCTCGGTCAGTGCAGCCAATCCAATCAAATCCAATTCAAGTAACGCTGTTGTTCGCGGCGTACCCCAGAGCATAGAGTTTCTAAGTATGCTATAGAGAAAACTGCGCCTGGTGATCCATGTAGTCGGGGGGGGGGGGGGGGGGTTATGGCAAGACCCCCTTTCTTGCCTTGGGCTTGGCATGACAATTGGATTCTGAAGAGGTTTTGGGGATTTGTTTTTTTCACTATGCATCAACACGTCTACGAGCAAGGAAGCCGTAATGTTCCCGGTTCTGCGGTAGCCATGTTCGGTAAAACAGCAGGCAGTGCGTGATAGCACTTGACGTTGGTCCTGCCGCAGTCGAAGGACGTATGAGAGAGGGTAATATGCCGCCGCGAAAGTTGTAGCTGACGCAAAAAAGAACCAAAACGTACTTCGACGAAGACAACATACGACAGATACGAGCGCTTGTATCTGTCCATCTTGTCTTCGTCCACGACTGTTTAACGCCACGTTTTCTTTTTTCTTGTTAAACGGTTCACCAAGAAGGCGACGTTTTCATAGGCACGCTCAAAAAACTTTCGAAACTCGTCAAACGACGCACTATTTGAAATATTGGTGAAATTAATAAAATAAGAGTCTCTGATGAGTCCCCCCCCCCCCCCCCCCCCAATAATTACATTGTTAGTTACTACCACCTTGGCGCGCAAAATAGCAGGCACAAACGTTCCGGAAAAAATACGCTTTACTTCCTTTTTTCATTTTAAAACAGCACAATTTTTTTCACTTACATAATTGCACACTGTTCGCGTTTTGTGGCACTTTGTTTAAATTTACGCTCACTAAAACGTTTCAATCCAAGTAAATGAAACGTAGGCGAGCGCATGATCTAATGGCGGTCAATGACGAGACAGACGGCCTTGATGTGATCCGCATAGGCGCTAACGCCGGATAACAAAGGAATTTTTATTTTTCTCTCGTATCAAAAGGAAGTACAAAACACTCGTGGTTACGCTTTCCCACGTTTACATACTTGGTTCATCCGTTACATTGCAGGACGACATCTCTCCTTGCTATCAATAAAGCAGATACGGAATGAGTGAAAAACTAACATTGCATGAACACAAATGCAAATGACGTACACTTCTTGGTACATAAATTGTGCACTGAGAGGACAGCCTGTGTCCTGGGAGGGGGGGAACCACTCCCCCACCCCAAGCACCAGCTCCCTTTACACAAGACGTTTCATTTACTCGGGTCTTCCTTGCTACATACACAACTTCAAGACATTCAAATGCAAAAACAAATACAACAGGACGACATCTCTCCTGGCTATCAATAAAGCAGATACAGAATGAGTGAAAAACTAACATTGCATGAACACAAATACAAATGACGTACACTTCTTGGTACATAAATTGTGCACTGAGAGGACAGCCTGTGTCCTGGGAGAGGGGGAACCACTCCCCCACCCCAAGCACCAGCTCCCTTTACACAAGACGTTTCATTTACTCGGGTCTTCCTTGCTACATTCACAACTTCAAGACATTCAAATGCAAAAACAAATACAAAAGAAACCGACCATTGGCTTGTTGACTGTACCGCATACACTTATTTGGCCCACCTTCCCATTTGGGGCCACAAAACTTATTAGATACTCTGAACATGACTTCTGTTTACATAATGCAATTGGAACTGCCTTTGGCATTAGCAACACAATCACATAGTCACCACATGGCTTACACCTGTAAAAACGCGAGTAAGCGGCTTACATTTGCGAGCCCGCTCACTTTGTAGTAGAGTGAGGCGCCAAGTGCACAGGTGCGGGAGGAGAGTCTCCCCCGCCCGAGGCGCCTGCGCCTTTTAAAAGCCTCCCCTTATGTTCCCGTAAACTTGACCCGTACGTTATTGGGGTGCAACTTAAGTGCACTCGCCTTTCTCTCTAGTGTATATTGTAAGAAACTCTATGCCACAGAAGCTTCGAACGCCATGCAGTTTCTATAGTCATAAGCGTTCCAAACTCGTGAAACGCTGGCGCTTGTCATACATGTTCCCATTGCTTAGTGCAAAGAAAACTATAGGTACATTTGAGGAAAAAATGTACGTAATTAACCGGGAGCTCCCGAGTTCCTTTAGTTAAGGGCGCCCGTTGGGTTGGTTTTTACGATAGTAAACGGAAAATGTAGCAGTGCAACGCAGGCACGTGCGGGGAGAAAAGCACAGACAACAGAACTCCCGCTGGCGCAGTTTCAGGCAGAGGGCGCGCAAGCACTGCGAAGGCGGGAAATTCGAATTGCATGGTGTGGTAGCAGTAAGCGGATAACGGCGGTACAGCCCATTATGGCGAATCACTGCTCTGCACTTCCGACCGCTTTCACATTGATTGGGACGGCTTTGATTTTTAATGAAGGGGCACAGGAAAGACGGATGGCATTTATGTTTCATCGCTTAAGATGTGATCTTAAGAGCGCGTGGGGGAGGGTGGTGGACAGCATAAGCCAGTAGACGGTGGTTTGAGCGTTTGAAATTGTGGCTGTGGTCCTTGGAGGCTTGGTTGTTTCTTTGATGTTTGGCCGCTTCACGCCATTCATAGACTTCCAAAAAGAGCTTTGGACAACAACCAGGCCGCGGGAAATTCAAGGAGTATTTTGCAAATCCGTGTAGTTATACGCTATTCACAGCCTTTATGTTTAGATATGACAAATTTTAGTTTGTTACTGATGGTAATGTATGTGTTCTATTGATTTTTTACAGCGCGGCGCTACATATTGCCATTTTGCTTTTTAGGCAAATTAGGGAATGAGGCGATATACATCGTCTACAGAGCTTGGGGTAACAGTCGGTGAACGGGACATTCATAAAGTACATAGTGAATTCTTGTATTTGTCGCTATTTGGCGTGTTTAACTTTCAATAAACACAAAATCTGGTTTGTTTGTGCTCGTAATGTAGGCCTTAAATTGGTGTTTGAGAGCCCGACATTTACTTTTGTAGCTTTCCTTTTATCTTGATAACGTCATAGTTGCGAAGGCGTCCGTTCCGGTGATGAAGCGTTTCCGCGGACTAATGATGAGCAGGGCTGAGACCTGACGGTTAGTTACCCCGTATAATCACTGGAAGAGTCTACTAACGCTATCGCAAAAACTATTTGCGTAGTCACAAGGCTGTCGCAGGCCATGCCACACCGCTCTACACGCTACTAATGGCGCCCAAAAAAAGCACATAGCTCTGTAGTGCTAGCGCGTCGACACTAGGGACGGAGTCCCCTATGGCTAAGCTAAGTAGAAGCGGGATAGAGCTAACCATTTCGTGCAAACTATACCAATATTTCACCCAACGAAATGCAATCTTCCCTAACAACATTGAATTTCCCATCTCATTGATCCCGTCTCTAGGCGGGCGGTAAAGAGAATTTATTATAACCCACATATCAGGGCGCAGCGACTTGTGATAACACCGCTGCCCTAAGAACAGAAAATTGTCCTATCAGTTTTCTTGTGACATGATGATTCTACACACTGCGCAAAAATGTTTGGTGTAGGAAACAAGCTATTACAAATCAAGTCACACAAAGTTCCCCACCGTTCAAAGAAAGAGTTCATAAACTGCACTGAACTCAGTATCGCACTAGAGAAACGCTCAGGATGTTGAGCCTGACCACTCTAAAGCGCGTAGACCAACGCAAAAGAAAGGCTTCTTCTCTTATAGCTGCCAACTCGTTCTTCAAATGACTCATCAGAATCGACCGGACATGCCACAGCAGTGGGAACATCGCTTGTTTCGGCTGGGCCCCAGCACCAGCTGGTGCCCAGAAAAAAGCACACATCAGAAACTTGAACAACACATCATTTGAACGTCTGTTCATTCGAAGGGCGAGTCCGAACATCCTGCCTAATACAGTCCAAAACGTTACAGCTACACGATAGTGAAACAAGGCATGTTGTAACGTTTCAGTGTGGCCGCAGTGCGGACACCATTGCGGAACGCTCAAAGCCGAATCGCGCCAGTCGGTCACACGCCGGGAGAAATTCCCAGTCACGATTCAGTGACGCGAAATCTGCCCTCAGTCATTCTGGCACCGCTCATCCCTTGAAAGGAACCACCTTCCAGCTAAAGTTTCAGCTTTCGCCGATGACCAATTGGCCCTTGAAGCAATAGCTGGCACCAAATGTGCGGGAAATATATGTTTACTTTATTCATCTAACGACGTTGTTGTAGCCATGCAAACTTGTTGCTTCCGTGCCTTAAAATGTTTGCATGCAGGCCTCATTGTTTTATTCAAGCTAACTATTTTTTTTTGCATTTTGCCTATATCATCCCTCTGCGAGGCCGTTGACCCTGAGGGCATAGTAGGTAAATATAAACAGATAAATAAAGACTATAATATTGCCAGTCGAGATAATAGAGTTCATGCTTAAATTGTCTTGTTTAAACATTTTCATTGAAAGAAAATTTACCGCGAGGAATTGTGGACTGTGATGCTTCGGTGCTTATAGAGTAAAGCTTGAGTGTATGCGTTTTTCCGTTACGTCCGGTTATTTACAAATTAAACTAAAGATATGTAGTGGGGTACAGCTATAATAAAATCTCTGTTTAATCTGCACTTGCGGTAGCCGTCACACAAATGAATTTTCGTTGTGTTATTGTGGTCTTAAACGGTGACGCCTGATTGACCCGGAAAATCTTCTACTGCTTTTATATAAAGATTTGGGTTTCAGGTTCGTATTAGAGCATCATTGTGTAACGTTAAAGAAAAGCGCAACAATGAATACCTTCCCGATCAGGATGGCATACAAACAATCTAAAACGAATGAAATGGAAACTAGACATAAATAGCAGCTCTCTTATTTTTTTTAACACACGTTAGGACAACCTAATATTGTTTCATCCCGATTCCACTCAGTAACACAGACAGGAGTATCAGTTCGTCTCCGGGAGGGACAAAACGAGTTTAATCATTTGAAAACGTTTTAAAATACGCTTCTTAATTAAAAGACAAAACAATACCAAGAGAACCCCACAACTACTCGTCCCTTTGATAGCATTTAAGAGATTATTTTGCTTGCAAAATCTTCAATTTTAGCATCCTTCTTTATCAAACTCGTCTAAACTTGCCGTACCCACTGTATAAGATTATGAAATTACACCGCATATGTAGTACTGCATTACATTAAAATGCGGTTTGGCACAAAGATTTGCTTGAGAGAAATAGGACCGGCGCTTCTTCTGCGTAACTTTCTTCGTGTCGCCGGTGGGTAACGTGCTGTTTCAAGTAAACAAATATTGTCCGAGTAGCCCTGCTTGCCATACTTATTCCGGACCTTCGCTGTCGTCATCATCAGCGCCACAGTCATCATCATCGAGGCTGGCACGGCAGCGCCAACTGTGCCACGCGCCTCGCATAAGATCGAAATCGACTGCGCATATGGGCGGTAGCTCTTCTTCGCCGCTCTGCAGTTCCGGCCGGGCTTACGTACACTCAATAAATGTAGGAAGCTGCCGCTCACCGAGTCCACGGCCCCTTTCCTACAGGTTAATTCAAATAAAGGTAAGCGATAAAGGTAAAGGTAAGGCTTGGGTTTGGGCTAGTTGGTTATACATCGTTAGAAAGAACAGCGTAAGGACGCGGACGACAGAACGTAAAAAAGACAGTACAGGCGCTCTACCGGAAAACAACTTTGTTCCTTTTTTATAGGTAAAGTGGCCTTTATTGTCTGGGTAGTTTTTTTGCCCAAGCGGGCTAACCAGATCCATCAATTCAATTAAATTTATTTCAATTAGTGTTCCATCCTGTACAGTTACTACTAGATTGTGAACCGTTCTTTACTCTTATTTGTAGTCAAGATTCCTCGAACTGATTATTTTCTCCGTAGAGTTCGGTCACGGTATTGCCACCGGTGGGGATACTTCTTGTTTTGTTTGTTTAAACTTGCCAATAATCGCTTCATGAATATGCCCCAATGCCTGCTCCCTTCTAAATATTTGCCTTAATTTTCCAGTAACACCTTTTGATGGGTCATGTTCCGCGATACGTCATTTCATATAAATACAACGGTTCGTGGTTGCACTTTGGCCCTTCTGGGCATTTCTGGCGTCTATTGGTTGCTGTGCTGCTTCGATTTTTCTTGCACCCGTGCCATCTCTTCTCGTCCCGCTCGGAATTGTTCTTTATTTAATCAGGTCTTATTCCCCCTCTCTTTGCCTCACTGTCTTCCTTCGATGAAGTTTTCTACTCTTCAATGACCTGCGTTATTTCCTTATTCCACCGGCTTCCAGGCTTTGGTTGTTTTACCTTATGCGTTGTTGCTTTGATTCATTTACGCTTGTTTTCACAGCCCGAAATGTTCATGTGGAATCTCAATTTTTCCTACAGTTCTTTTTTTCACTCTTTCCCCGTATGAGCGAGGAGCTTTAGATGTTCAATATTTAAACCGGTCCCGCTTGCTGTACTTACTGCTGCACTTGCCGTGGCACCGTTTCCAAAGGCAAAGTGAGACGTTTGTGGTCACTACCCAAGCTGTCAGCTCTGTGATCAATTGGCCTACCTGGTATTTCTTTACTTGAGGAGTGCAGCGCCAAAAACGGACAGGGACAGAGAAGACACTCGTGTCCTGTCTTTATCGTCCCTGTCTATTTTTTGCGCGCAACTCCTCGAATCTGTGCGTTCCATTGAGAGTTGTGCTTGTTTTTACCGCTATTTTGTGCGCGAGGAAAGAAAATAGGCTACACTACATGATGAATTTTCTGTTACCGTTTTTATTTTACTTTGTTTATCTGTCCCACTTGTCTTCGGAATTTTGTAATAAGACCTCTTTTTCTTTAGCGTCTTTAAGATCTGCGCATGTATCTAAATCTTCACTGTGGGCTTTCGGATCTCGTACTGAGAGTGTTTGAACTAACTTGTGTTTTTTTTTTTGTCACTTTACCAGTCCCCTATTTTTCTTCATCCAATCGCAGCCCGTCAGCAAGTAACCCATGCCTAGCCACTTCCGCCTCCCTGCTTTGCTATTTTTTATCCATAGACGATCTTTTCATCTTCCAGGTACACCAGGCAATTCGTTCCTTGTTTATTCAGGATAAGAACCCCTTTCCTGTTTCTCACGCAGTGTGTTCCGTTAGCCCGCATGTAAGGCTCGTTTCTACGGAAAATAGTGCTTTAAGTTGTAGAAGGAGAGTGTCGGCTATTGGGCTTAGGGTTATTTATCTTTCTGAGGTTGCTTTTGTACTGAACTTGATTCTAAGGGTTTTTGCAGCCTGTACAATATTTAAATAGCACATAGTTATTGCGTTACTTTTATTTCCTCACTTTTCAGTTTCTGTGTCTATTTTGCGCTCACCTTTGTTCTTTCGTTAGTCTTGATTAAGCGCCTGTTTCCGCTAATCTAGCCTCTCTTCCACAAATAATTGCATACATTGGTGCGCTCCTTATCTGGCGGAATGGCTTATTCCTAGTGTTGAGAGCGATGACACTCTGCCTTCACATTCGTCGTGTATTCCATATTACTGTGGTTCGGAATTCCAATTGAAAATCTACATCTCTCCCCCTCAAGCCCCACCAACCTTATTTCCTTCGGGTGAAAGCAAAGGAACATCATTGCACATAACAGCTTGTCCTTACCTGACACTTACTGCAGCCCTGCTTAAACGGGCACTTAGTACCCATCTTCATCTCCACGCATCAAGATTTTGCTGATGGTGAGCGAATCACTGCTCTCGCGGTTTACAACATGTACGTAGTAACTTTCACCATAGGGCAGGCTGTAGTCAGCTAAATTCGTGCATTGAGTAAAGTGGCACAGGTGCCTAACGATACCACCTGAGTATAACCGGTAGCCGAACTAGGGCAGTCGGCCCCAAGTTGTTTATCCCATTTGCTATTGTATGGACCAATCAGCTCCCCCCCCCCCCACCTTTTTTTTTTCATCGAAAGACGTCTGTAACGCCCGCTGCAAATACAATGTTCCGACATGGTTCGACATAGGCGGTGGCCGACTAGCTTTCGCCACAACACTCTCTTCCTTCTCAACAGAAAACCTTCATTTATGTGCTCACCGCATTTCCCCCTTTCCATTCCAGCTGTGGCGCACCTACCCTGTGTTTGATTCATTCAAGTTGCAACGCCGCCTGCCATGTGTTGTGTTTTTCCAGTGAACGTGCTTGCTGACTTACTTACACTACGCATCTTTCAGTATTTTGGGCCAGCTTTTCCCATCCCTAGCTTCATCTTGTTTGTCACTTAGGAACACCCTTCTGCTATGTTGTGTGGTGTGAAAAGGTTAAATACTGGCGCACTAGGTTTTCTGCATTATACTTCTGCCATCGGTATCGGCATTTTGTTGTTCGGGGGAAATACGTCAAAATATTTTATAATATATTTTTATACCGGGAACACGTTAACCGTGCTAGCGAACAGTATTTCTAAATAGTGCGAACTTCATCATTCCAGTTTTGACTAGTTTAATTCTACGGTATTTGAAAGGGGTTTTTGGTGCTTTTCTGGCTTTGCTGTAATTCGGCAAGAACGCTCGCTGGAAACTTGAACTAGTCGGTGGCTGTTTTCGTATACGACCACAGGAACGATTGCCTATGAAGTTCTATGAAGCAAGTTGAAAACTCTCCCTATAGCTGACCCGTTGAATAAATATCTATAAATACCCGGAAATTATTTGTGCAAAAATATCCACCGCTTTTTTTTAGCAAAAAGTTATGAAAGAGCTGAGTGAATATAATCAAACATTCTACCTGCTATCGATACATCCTGTCAAACTTTAGTCTTTCTTTCTACTAATCACTGAATTCCATTTCTCGTATATATTTGAGAAACGTTTAAAGTACTATCTTCATTCGTGGAACACGAAGTTGTGTCCTAATCCTTTGCCCGGACTCTGCTCTAAATACCGACAATATACAGCGCATTGTACTCTAATAACATCACAATATGTATATCATGAGTCAGGGATGCTCAAACCCAACACAAACTCCACCTAGCAGCCACAACAATCAGAGCGACCTCGGTGGCAGCAAGACTGTTCTGCTGAACCTCAGAAAACACAGCTTATTCTACTTTCACCGAACGACCCAAACAATGGACGCTTAACCTCTAAGTCGCTTTCTTGGGCTCGGTCATATCACTTGAAAATAAGATTGGAATACTAGGGCTCACTATCCAACAGAATAGACTCAACACACACACCTTCACTTTACTCAAGACTCACACAGACCAAATATCGGGACAAGTACGGCGCGCGGTGGCCCTGGAGAGTCACATCGCTTCCAGATCACCTACGCGTTTTTCACCTCACGCATCACATATTCCCCACCACACCACGCCATAAACTGACACGAACCGAGGCGCTACAACGGAACTATATTGCCGAACGTCATAGCTACCTCACAGTGTTTCTTTCGACGCTCTCCTCCACACTGGTACTTTTAACTTACCATCTGAACTTATAGAAGCCCACATGCAGGCCCGACTATGTGAACCACAGTGAACCACACCCCAAATCCCTCTACCCCAGCCTCCATCCGCGCTGTCCATCCCCATGAGGCGAACGAAGCAGCAATCACCCTGGCCGCCTCCCTGCCCCTACCCTTATAATAACGTATACCGAAGCGGCCGTTAGAAATGTCTGCAGGGCATCATTTAGCCCTCGCCTACAAAATTCTCTCCTCCAACCCCCTGATGGGCGCACCATCTACCTTTTGAGAACTCCTGGCCATATTGGCTTTGGAGGCGCGGTTGAAGGCACACAAGGCTGTCCGAGCTTTTATACACCGGGGCTCTCAACAGAGCCCCTCTCCGCTTCACCACCCCCTTCTCACCTAGAGCCATTCCTCGCCTTCCGTGATATCACCCTCTATAACTGGCTTAAACGCATCACCTGTCCGCCCCTTCTCTCCTTGTTATCCCGAAAAAAATTCAAACGCACTCCCTCTCCAACGTGCTATCCTCACCCGAAGATCACCACCCCTGTTTGCATCCCCGCTTGCCCACACTTCAGGGACTACGAAGATACCCTTCACGCCATCTGGCACTGCCACGCTCAGCTTTCTGTTCCTCTACTCAACCCCCCGCCTCCTGGCTGTCTGTCCTCGTGCACTCGGACGCCCACTCCCAGTGCGCCATGGTTCACAGGGCTCGGGCCCACAGAGCTGCCCTTCAGCGGCTCAACTATGCCTAGCCCTAGTCAGCAATAAAAGTTTTCTCTCTCTCTCCTTATATATCTCTCCGACGCTAGGGAATCTAGTCGCTTTGGCTAAAGTGCACGATTCCCAAAGTAAATCATTACATACCGCCGGCTAGTCAGAGAGAAGCTCCTAAGCGAAAACTAGTCCCCTTTCGTCTCAAACACAGCGCATATTGAATATCCTGGAAAGGGGATCAAATGATATGGGTTAAGCAGCGCTGTGTCAAAAACTGGACATGAAAAGCGGTCTGCGTAACACAACACTACGGGCACGCCAACTATTTGCATGTTTTTATGTTATAAATAAGTCAATGAATGTTCACGTTATTTTGTCGAGAAGAAAGATAAAACCTCGACAGACTCCAATTACGTGAGCCGGCTTTGTCGCCTTAGAACAATCTCTTGGGCCATCTATGAAGCCATAGTTTGGTGTTAGGAAAGTATGACGTGAATTTAATGTAGGCGAAAACGTCCTAAATATCCCCCCCGTTGCCACTATAAAAAACGAATGCCAGAGTTTCTTATCCCGCCGCTGGAACCTTTACAACTTCGAGCATGACGCAGTAGATTTTGCCCCGTAATGCATTTGCCGGAATATTGAGCTGATTAATGCTGATTGGATCTTCTAGAAATTAGCACCCAAAACATAATACTTACCGTGTCAATTTTGTATTACTTTATCATGTTATGCAAAGCTGCTTAGACCGAATGGCAGAACAGCAAAATGAAGTGGTTTATGTGTGTGAGGTGCACGTAACGTTCACACAAGGGTTTGGTTCAGGCTTAGTTGATGATCAAGTGCGTCTTACGGTGATCAGCGGAAGCTCCGGTGAGCTTAAGAGGAAGGAAGGAAGGAAGGAAGGAAGGAAGGAAGGAAGGAAGGAAGGAAGGAAGGAACACGTGTTTTCGTCCATCGGGATCGCGTATTGGGGGTGGAGGAGGCCCACAGGGCCACCGCGACCGCCAGGGCCCGGGAGGTGGTCAGGACGTGGCCTGACTCCCCCGGGTCACGCAACATCTGCTTCAAGAGGTGAGGAGAGGGAATGGGGGTACGGGTCTGCGGGGCATTCGAAGAGGGAATTGTAGTGAGTGTCGAGTGCCCCGCAGGTTGGACAGGTAGGGTGAGTAAAGAGGTGTGGATGACTGTGTATCAATTGTGTTCGGTGTGGGAAGGTGTGCTTTTGTAGGATGCGCAGCATGTGGCCTGCCTCCGGACAGAGGTGTGGTTTCGGGGGTGGGTATCGGCGGCGGAGAAGGCGGTAGTGCAGCGCAATGTCCCTGCATTGAAGGAGGGAGGTTGACTTGCCTGCAGGGGCATCGCGTGTAGGCGTAGTGAAAATGGCGACCCGGTGAAGTAGTTCGCGAGCACGTACTTGCACCACTTCATTAGCGCCTACGCCTGCGTGGGCTGGTGTCCACAGCAGGAAGTTAAGCTCCCATGTGTTCTGGAGAAAAATAAGTGTTTTGCAATGGAGGTGAAAGAACCAGAGGACATTTCCCCGCAATGTTGTAGGTGCCTGATGCGCACCAAATAAAACGTACACGAGCTGCTCGTATCGAAAAACAAACGGAATATGCTGCCGGACATAGTTTCTGCTTTCAATGGCTTCTAATTACGCAATTCAAATGTTTCTTCTGCATGCTTACCCGCAGGCTTTTTTTTTTGTTTAGCACTTTTTCTACACTGTTCCTTGAAAACAGATCTGAAAGAAATCATTCGTATTGTTTGAATATATTTTTTTTAGTATTTACAGTTTAGTATCGTTGTATTGTCATCCTACCGGGCGTTTTTCTAATAGAAGTAAAAATTATTGCAAGCAAAAGAGCTATTGGGGTGCAACCCCGGTTTGACAGCAACATAACGAGGTGGTCGTCATTCGCGCAATCGAAAAATGCCAGTGCAGCTCTGGCAGAGAACCGCACATGCTAGGAAGCAGAGGTTTTCCATAGAATTTCAGGTTGTCGCAGCAAAATCTTGCGTTTTTCTTTGCAGGAACCTATGATTCCGCTAATGTCCAAGTATTCATTCATAGCTGATTTCTTTTCGTACATTTAATGTCTTGGCACATGTTCATGCCATAACTGCTTTGCACGGCATCTGCTGAATTCAGGTAGTCGCTATGCAACGACCCCGCCAAGATCATCACACGCTTTAATCCACTATCGCTGAGCCTCCTTTGAACTCGTAGCTTCTGATGGCGTGTTGCAGCTGCGGCCGAACTATAGGCTGAATCTCCTGGAGGTCGACACGAGAAATGTTGACGTAACAGCATTGCTGTTGAAAATCATCAGGAACCGTCGAAACATTCGCGCCACACTAGAGATGGCAATTCTCAAGATGAGAAAATATCTCAGATGCTGTGGTCTCATATTTTCCTCTGAGAAGTGTGCTGAGATAGCATTCACGCGGTGCGATTTTTCACGTTATACTCTCAGCGTAGAAGGTACTCCAATACCTTATGTCAAGTCCCGCAAGTTTCTCGGTGTCACGTTAGACCGCTCAATGTCATGGGCCCCACATATTCGGCGACTGAAGGAGCAGCTTCTTTGTTGTGCGCATTCTGCGTATGCTCGGTGGAAATTTTTGGGGCTGCCCTGTATCCTCACCCTTTTGCCTATATAAAGCCCTTTTTGTCGGCTTCTTGCGTTACAGCCTGCCGGCCCTATACCAGCTATCGCCTAGAAACCTGAAGGTCATAGACTCAGTGCTGGCAAAAGCTATGCGCACCTGCCTGGGTTTACTAAATGCACATTGACGGTTGGAACTATTTGCGAAGCTCGGTGCTTTTCCGCTACAGTGCTACAACACCAATACGTGCTTAGAACGTCTTTGCACCGTTTGACTCGGTGTCGTACGCATTCTTTGGCAGACCTATCTACACAGTGTGCAAGACACCTTCCTCCAGCGAATTTTCAAAGACCCCTAAAGTTGATAGCAATACCGTGGGTACTGGCGCCATGAAAAATTTTCACGACGATACCGGGAATGAGCAAAACGTCTGCCGTGCCTGTGGCCGCACAGAAGTTCTTCACACTCGAGTACTTACAAAAGCTACACACATGTTTATGCGGATGGCTCGGTTGGCTTTGGCTTATCCGCCATCGGCGTGTGGATCCCATCAGCCCGGTGCACTATCGAAAGAAAACTTAGCCAGGAAACATCCTCGACTGCCACCGAACTGGCAGCTGCATGGGCAGCACTTCATTACATCAGCGGATATCATGCCCAGCAATGGGTAATATTCCCCGACTCGCGCAGTGCCTTACAAGCGCTCCGAAAGCTTCACAACAACCGCCGTGAGCTTTTACGTGAAATTGCCGAAATTCATACAATGGCACTGCACGAAGGTCATGAAATCATTCTTCAGTGGTTACCCGGTCACTCGGACATATAAGGCAATATTAGATCCGACGCAGCCGCCAGCGCAGGCCACTTTACGAGCAACACGACCCAGCTTCCATTTACGCTCTTAATGGATATAATTGGTCCCAATTACTTAAAGCAACAATCTCCTACGAGAGGAAATCACGAGCATCGCGGGGCACCTAGGAGAAGTCCGTCAAGCGTCAATGCGGCCCTTGTGCGGGCTGCCAAAGGCTGCATGCACGCACGACGGAACGAGGCGGAGCTGACCGACCCGACACGTCGACGGCACCCGCGCACCATGTGTCTCCAATTCCACCAAACAGCGGCGGGGAGCGGTTTCCGGAACGTTTACGGGCGCCGGAAACCGGCTGCAAAGACGGACATGTGTCCGGCCCTGGCTTTGCCCCTGATGCAGATTTTTGAAACACAGATAGAAAGTGGAGAAAAAATTCCCTCCGGTTGAGATGCGTACCTACGACCTCCAAAATACGCGTCTGGTGCGATGACCACTACGCTACCGGCGGGTCTATTATCCCCTCTACTTTCTCGGGTATTGATGTTAAGGTATTTGTTTCTTGTGCTTGGGGGCGGTAGCCACCGCCACGTGATACCGTCACGCTACCTCTCGCGTCGCTGTGCCCTCCACCCACGGCACGTGTAGTGGGTGTGTGCGCGCCTTGCGCATGCGCTACGACTTATAAAAATAATGGAAGCTCAGACAAACGCATGGCATCTCACTTCTCCGTCTCTGACACCGATCTTGTCACCTCCGTCGGCGGTGGAAGAGACGGAGGAGAAGTGAAATCGTCTAACCCCGTGTTTGAGCTTTCTTTATTTTATAAAAAAAGTTACCACTCATGTCCTTCAGCAATACAACTCAAGAAACCACCATTCATGAATGACGCATTACTTTAACCTTAGCAAAGAATATCTCTTTGAAGTAATAAAGAGTGTGGTTAGGTGCATTTACCTTGTCTCTGGTTTCACTCTTTGTAGAGCCACATGTGTGAAATCAAGTGACGCCGCATAGGTAGTCGTTGAGGGTGTAGTTTACAGCTTCGCTTTCCGAACACCTTCATAGGGTGGATTGGCGCGCATTTTTTTGTATTCATTCATGAGCCACAATCTAATATTCCTTCCCTTCTTATCGCTGATTTCACACAAATGTCTCTGAGCGCAATCTCGGATGATGAGATTGGCAAGTTAATAAACAGTCTTAACCTTTCTGGGGCACGAGGCCCTGACAATATCTCCGTTAAGGTGCTCAAATTTAAAATCGCTGCGTGTAGTAGCATATTTTTCCTTATCTTTAAGTAATCCTTTTCTGCTGGCATCCTTCCGCAGTATCAGAAAATAAGCAAAGTAACACCGATATTTAATTACCGTCCTATCTCACTGACATGCATATCTTGTAAATTACGGGAACATATTATATACTTTCACACGTCGCGCCACCTTAGAATAAATCGCTTCTTTTACCATAAACAACGTGGCTTCATCCCAGGGTGTCATGCGAAACCCATCTCTTCGAGTTTACTACTGACCTTCATCTGAGCATAGACTCCTCTTTCCAAACCGACGTCATCGTTGTAGATTTCTCGAAAGCGTTCGATCGCATTCCTCACCAAAGACTACTATCCAAACTTTCATGCATTCGTCTCGAACCGCAAATTCGTTCCTGAATTAAATCTTTTCTAGCTAATCCTTGTCCATTCACTGTTTTTTCCCGCCATTCTTCGTTTCCTACTCAAGTGCTATCTGGCGCTTTACAGGGCTCAGTTTTCGGTCCGCTACTTATTATAATCTATATCAGCGGCATTCCATCTGCAATTTCTTTTCCCATGCGCTTATTCGCTGAGGATTGCGTTATTTGTTGACAAATAACCAATAACAAACGAATAATTCTGCAACAAAATGATTTAAAGGTAGTAGAAATCTGGCGCTCTCATTGACTCATGAAACTGAACTTATCCAAAACGTAAATTTATGCACGTAACACAAACTTTCCGAGCTCACGTACACATACACCCAATCGGTACCGGTCTTTCACTAGCAGACTCGTACCGACACCTGAGCATTCTGCTACGACAAATATAACCTGGTCCGAACCCATTCTAAAAGTTGTTGCAGAAGCATCTCAAGCGGTTGGTTACGCCAGGAGAAAGCTTGCATTATCGCCCCTAACCGTCCGCAAAATGGCATACGGGACCCTCATTCGAAGGAAGGTAGAATACTCATCTGCTATTTGGAACGCGCAGCAGCCTCACCTAATGAATGCCATATAAACAGTTCAAAATCTTGCAGCCCATTTCTTCACTTCTAAATATGAGTGGCATCTCAGCGTCACCGACATAAAAGCGTCCCTCTCTTTCTCCTGCCTGGCAACTAGACGTGAAATTGGACAGATAAGCTTCTTACACAAGCTGTATTATCACTTCCATCACCTCAGCACTTCACTCCAGCTCACATTATCCCGTTACTAATGCCGTCTATTCAATTCCATGAGCATCGAACGATTGCATGGTTCAACTAACGCATTGAATATGTCACTCCTACCACGTGCAATTTAAGAATAACTGATTGATTGCAGGGTTTAACGCGCCGACGCAACGCAGGCGACTAGGCGCGCTGTAGTGGAGGGCTCCGCATCAATTATGACCACCTGGGGACTTTTAACGTGCGGCGAAATAGTGAACACACGGACATTTTTTATTTTCTTCTTCATAAGAAATGCGGCCGCGTCGGCCGGGAATCTATCCCGCGTCCTCGTGCTCAGTAGCACAACGCCTTAGCCAATGAGCCACCACGGCGGGTGCCATTGATGAATAGAACAAGCTGCCAGACTATGTAGTCCGTGGAACCAATCCGGCTGAATTTTAAGAATTGTTGGTATATTCCCTCAGCCTTTAATTTCAAATCATCCCCGCGACTGCGCACCAGCTGCCTTTTCGTTTTTTTGTTGGTTTTATTGTAATTTTTTTTCTCATTTACTGTATATGTATCGAAGTGTATTTGTTTTTGTCACTATGCACTACGACGATAGGCCCCCTCCCCCACCTTCTTATGTAATAACCCATTCCGGCTGTGAAGTGTCGAATAAATGATGATAATGAAATATTCCGCGCGAAACTGAATCATATGCGTAAGTGTTGTTCGTCGGATTTTACGACGCCCACATTATGCGACGCTTACTAACGGTCCCAAGAAAATCGTGGAATCGGGGTTCTACTGTATATAGAATCATATGTGTGAGCACTGCCATTAAGCGTAGAGTTAAGCAAGGGCTATTTCTTACGACACAACACTCAAACATACAAATTTTATCGACAAGATTTTAAGGAAAATCGCTAAGGTGGAGTAAGTTACTACACCTTGGGGATTTCCCCTAAAATCCGGTCGATAAACACCTGTCCTCCACGTCGAGTTGTTGATCAATTCGCTTTCGCGCTACAAACGGCTACCCTCCTGGTTAGCACAGTTGGTAGAGTGACGGCTCCGGTTAAGCGGTACTCCCGGGTTCGAGTCCTGGACCAGGAGGAATTTTTCTTCGACTGAGAAGTTTTTCAGAAAGCTGTATAGCTTTCCTTTGTAGCCGCACGGCTGCATTGAGGTGGATGTCAAACTTTCCTTTGCATGCACATTTTATATTTGTATTTTTGAGGTATATTGCTTGTAGTACCGACTCTAAAAATTGTGTGACACACAGTTTGGTGGCCTGAATTGTTGTATTTTCTGTGTAAGGCCCCTCGATGAAGGGTTTAGTGGTTTGTAGGGCTGATACCTGGAAAAATGAAGATTTCTAAACTCTAAATTGACTTCAGTTCGCAAGGTTAGTGTAGTGAGCAGAACAAGGTACGGAATCATGGTCCTTTTCCTCAGTAAAGAAAACGCTGCGTCACCCGCATGGTCAGGGCTGGATTAAGGTGGGGGCTACGGGGGCTGCAGCCCCGGGCCCCCAGCTGTCAGGGGCCCCTCTCGATCATATGAAAAAAAAAATATTTTGAGTGTGCTCGCTGCCCGCATTGAAAGTTGAAGGCAGGAGCTTCAACCTCACCTTTACACCAAAGCTGACTCGTGACAGGTGCGGAGGAGTAAGCGGCTCATGTTATGGTTGACAGCTCCATTTCAATTTAATTTAGTTAAAACTACTCATCTTCCCTGTTTTCCCGAGGTTTATGAAAAGAGCTCTTGAACCAAAATGGGTACGCAGCTTGATCGGGCCTAATAAGCCACATAAAAAA
This sequence comes from Haemaphysalis longicornis, assembly GCF_048455015.1. Taxonomy (NCBI): domain Eukaryota; kingdom Metazoa; phylum Arthropoda; class Arachnida; order Ixodida; family Ixodidae; genus Haemaphysalis; species Haemaphysalis longicornis. The sequence continues at coordinate 76,897,755 of NW_027526203.1, forward strand.
GGTCACGAGCTCGGCTCCGATCTTTTTCGGCACAGGTCGTTTCGGTAGTCTTTTCGGTACAGGGACATCAAGGTAAGCGGACGTTTCGGTATAAGGAAGGGTCAGGCATGCGAATAATGAAATAATGTCTGGAGAGCATAGTAAATTGTTTAAGCCTGAGGGACGTTATATGTAATTATTGGCAACTTAAGCACTGCCCTCGGGCTCATACACAGTTTCTGCCACAAATTGCAATGTATAGCGCTTGAAAAGGAAGTTCATTGCGATGACGACCCGTTCAATAACGCTAGCGGATTAGTTGCATCGCGTAGCGTGATTGATATTGACTGGATATTCTCGCTGAATGGTCAGCGTATATACTGTTATTTAAAAGTTCAAAGGTTGTGTAGGCCACTCGCGGAGTCGTTCGGCTTTAGCACGCGCCTCTGTGCTGCAGCCTCTGCAGGCTGTCTGAGCAACAAGCATTGCGGAAGTTACATATCCGCGCGACTCCATTCGTAGCGTAATTCTCTAGGCGCCACTCCGTGTGGACGCAGAGGCCGCCGCGCCAGCCCGACCCTAGCGGCTCCCTTCGAGCTGGGGAATCGGCAGGCCTAGGCGGTGTGATGAACTCAGGCGTGGGCGCCAAACAAAGCAACAACGTCTGTTTTTTTTCGGGATGACGAAAGCTGTATCCACTTAAAACCCCTTCAATGGCGTCTTGAAAACGGACCTCCGCCGCGACTCGGGGACGGTAAGCTGCTTGTCCCCGTGGGAGCTTTTCGCTTTGGAATGAGCCGCCGGACGGCGCGGCCAAAGGGCGGCCCACAGATCTGGTCCCGTGTGGGAGTGGCGACACGAGAGAAGAACCCTCGAAGGAGCGCGGAAAAACAGTGGACGCGGCAGACGTGTTGAGGACTTGAAAACGAGAGGTCCACCCATAATCGCCTCCGTCGTAGACCCCGAATCTATAAAGCCTGGTTTCTTTTCAGTCCGACAGAGCCCGACATGGCCCGACTGGGCCTGTCGTGCTCTGTCGGGGAGGCACTGTCGGGCCAAGTTGGACGCCGAGGCCGAATTCGCTCGGCGAGCGAATTCATCCGGCTGAGCCATTGTGGGCTGGGCCATCCGACTCGAGTTGGCTCCGCCCATCGGCCTTCGGCAACATGGCGGCGGCGAGCTGCGGGGATGGTGTACGTCGCACAACTTGATTGTGATATCAAAAACGACAACGACTTGCAGAAGTTACGACAGACCACCCCGGTCCTGAGTCGGTACTGCGATACGCGTTTATTGTTGGTCTATTTCAAATGTTCGCGCTTTGTGTGGAGCCGAGGCAGAAAAGGCACCAGTACAAGCGCCTGCAGAGTGGTGCGCCGTGTTTTAGTTCTCTATCAAGTGTGTAGAGATACGCTCGTCGCGCTCATCGCTAGCGCGAGACGACCGATAAGTCCAAATTCATCGTGGCCCCGCTCTCGCGCGCTCCGAGCTGTCAAGGTCTGTCTCCGCGCTTGGATCATCGATAACGTTCAAAATATGGTCACTGTGAGTGAAAGCAACGCGCAGTGGCGGTCAGCGCTTGTGTACAGTGCAAGTTTTTCATATCAAGTGTGTACGCCGTGCTGTTATCAGTTTGATGTGTCGAAGTTCGGCTCTCGCGATCAGCCGTGTGTGGTACGTCGCAGTTCTCCCGGAGTTGAATGTGTGTCTGTGAAGCTGCGGCGCCGCTAGCTCCGATACTGCAAGAAACACATCGCATCCGACGGGTGCACCTTTTACATAACTTTCCCGTTGTATATCTGCGCAGTTGGTAGCAATGTGGGGCGGTGTTTGTTCGTTTTGAAATGTGAGGGTGTTCCCAGTGCTTTAGTGCCGCTGGTGGACTGCAGCGTTCCCAAACCAGCGTCGTGAGTGCTCCGCTAGTTCGCCTATTCTAGTGGCCGCGTGATGTGGTGGCAAGTGTGTTTTGTGCAGCAACTGCAGTGTGTGTCCAGGCTGTGCTTTTTTTTTCGCGTTCAGCACTGCCTGGTTACGTGATGTGTGCTTCATGCGAGATGCTGTTTCCGTTTGGGACTAGTTTTCGTGGTCATTTCACTTGCAGCTGTTACTTGTTTACGTATGCCACATATATGCGCTAGGTAAAGCTTCCATGCACCACTATCCGAAAAAGTACCTTTACTAATGAAGCACATGGTTATTGTAATGTAATCATGCAGTCATGACATATTCCTGTGAGTAGTGTTTACACACCGGGTTCACACAATGGTTTCTATCATAAACCTTTTCAAATGCCCATTTACGCTTTTGTTATAGTTGTTTGCTTTAAGCCACACCAAAGTTGGCTATGTTGTGGTCTTCCCTGAACTCTTAAAATGCCAGCACTGTCAATCATCAGTGAACATTCGTAAAGCGGAGTTGGGGGTAATTCGTGTTCCGTGGGCGGCACACGTGACTTCTTTTGAGAATCCCTTTTTGCTCGCAACATATCCAGTATCGTTCAGCTTGATTAAGCTCGTCGGATATGAGGGGTCCCAATTTGCTGCCTTGTTTGGTTCTAGCGATGAACTGAAAAACCCGAGCTGTGACTCTGATTAGCTTTAAGATTTTGCCGTAGTGTTCCAGATCGATCACGCCCGACTCAGTAGGTGGCGATGTTGCCGCTGGCAATGATCTTGTTTTCTTCCTTTCCCCTAGTTCGATTTCATCGTATATCGCTTTCGGAACCACTCATTCCCAATATGCATGCGGGACAAATCCACAGTGCTTTGCTCCGCTACAGTGCATTTTTGGCCAGCTGCATGGCTGGGATATCGCGAGCTAGATTTTCTCTTCCCGGATAATGTCTACATACGCACTTGTTCGCGAGGCGTTGAATTTTAGTGACTCAGTTGCGTGCGAACTGCTTCCAGCGGCCAACATCTTCATGAATCCAATAGAGTGATGTTGTTGAATCTGTCCGTAGGTAGATGTTTGATGGCTGTTGCTTGAGGGCTTCCAAAATATAGCCACACAATCGACCAGCGAGCAGGCATGCCATCAGTTCCAGTCTCGCCAGTGTAATTTCCTTGCCTGGTGCAACCCTTTGTTTGCTTACCAGAGTTGTCGATCTTGTACCGTTTTCACCCTCCAGGGTGAGGCAGGCAACTGCCTCATATGGCATTGGACGGGTATCAGCAGAAATGTGAAAGCAGTCCGTCCTCCCTCCATTTGTTTGCGACCTGTAGTACCGGGGTACTTGAACCTCAGGGAGATAGGGAGTCCGTCTAGCTACCTTCCAGGCCGCCGTGCTGTTGGTAGGTAGCGTGTTGAAGTCGATGTTTTTACGCCACACTTCGTGGAACAGGACCTTGGCATGGACAATGAAAAAAGAAAGCCCCCCCCCCCCCCCCCCCACCCACCCTCCGTTCCCAGTGGTTCATGTTGAACCTCAGCGCAAATGACAAGATGCAGTACGATAACAACAGGGTACACGAAGCGCTGCTTTGTCCTGTAGTTTACGCTAGGGTTCAACATGCTTACCAACACTTCCAAGTTTTCACGTTGCGCCCTAGTGGGTCACATATCCACGCCGTTGTTTGAAGCATGGGCCAATTTGTAAATGGTTCTATGCCATGAACACAATCCATACATGGAGAGATTGTTAAGTGGTCGGCACACGGGTCCCGCGTACTATTATGAGCAATATGAAAGGGAACACGGGAACCCATATAAAACACCCTCAGACCCAGATATGCGTGATACGCAGCGGCCGCCGTCGGAAACAAAGTGGAAAGGGGGACGCTGTTCTAACAACTGTTCCTATTCCCGCTGTGCGTCTTATCGGCTGTCGGATGATACCATATTATCGGCGAAATGACGTAAGCTGCTGCTTTGTAGAAATCACATCGTGGTGGGAGTGCCAACAGTTATTGGAATAGTGCCCTCCTTTTCCCTTTCATTTTCACAGCGCCATCCCCGTATCGCTCCGAGCCTGTTTCGAGGCTGTTTGCCACGCGTTCCTGTGTTCCCTTTCATATTGCTCATAATAGTACGTCGCAAAACCTTCAGCACACCCGACAAACAACCGAGATGCATGGTAGCCCGGGAGTCACGTTGAAATCACTGGAATAGCATTTTACTGCTTCAAACATTTCAGTTGCATTTTTGTACAGCTTCACGGCAGCTTTCTCGCTTCTAGCTCTTGTGAGCACGTCATCCGTGTATGTCTCACAGTTTGAGGGTACTGCTCTTTGTTTAAGTGGTGTTGAAGCATTTCGGGAAGTAGAAATGGGTTAGCCATCACTCTGAAAGGGATGTGGGTCATACAGCAAGTCAAAACTGGTGAAAGTGGTACACCCGGTTTTGGTATTGCTTGAAACCACAGGAAACGCAATGCATCTTTGTCCACCGGTGTTATGCCAACCTTTAAAAATGTTTGTTTGATATCCGACCCTTGCGCCACTTGGTGTCTTCGGGAGTTCAGCAATAGGGTGTATGCACTGGACTTTTGGCCGTGCAGCAATGCTACCTACACGACGGCCCCGACACCATATCCACAGTTGCATTCTGCCGTGCAGGCAGCATGTTTCCCGATGCAAAACGTGGTTTGCGGCGTGGTGTTGGTAAGAACGTTCACGTGGGCAGTGTTTTTTTCTGCGTGATTCGTGGGTTTGCGAATGCCTTGTCACAAGGAGTAGTCAGCATTGTTTTTGTTTCGAAATTTCGGACTGTGCTGTTCACACTTCCGCAACCGCAGATCCGAAAGCAAGCCGCACAACAAACGCAAGCGTTTCGCTTTTTTTTCGGTTTTGAAGCGGTAGCTAGAGCAGTGCTTGAAGACGATCTGACTTCAGGCAACGAATTCGAAAAGAAGCTATCGATGATGGGTTTAATCAGTACCGAATCAGGCGTGCCCATTTTATTTCAGGTGGAGACGACGGCCGTCAAAGACGGCCTCATACCTTGCACATGCTTGTAACACGATGTGTTAAGGTAGCCGGCATGCTTTATCAATGAGGCTAACCCGACTGTGCATTCAGCCGCAGCCTTGTCTACTTCCAGTGTTTTTAGGTGAATACGTGTACATGAAATGCAACCTTTTTTCAGGTAATCGTGGGCATCCAACTCTTTTGTCGTCTTCGAGTGCTCTTTAATGACCAAGCGCGTTCTGTGCTTATGGACTAAAGCTTGACGTTGGTATACAATTTGACTACTCCAAGAACAGCGCAGAGATGAAGAGTTATGGATTGGCAAACTAGAGCAATATGGTTTATCACTTGTCTCTGCGCTGTTTATGCAGTATTCAAAGCGTGTTCCATAATCTTGTTTTGCTTATAATTTCCACCTCGTATACATAAAAGAAAAGCACTTGAAAACTATCGGTCGAATCTTTGTCGACGTGGCTGCACCTAATTTTATATACATATGTCGCGATTGCTTCCACCCAGAACCTCTGCGTAATTGCTCACCATCATTGGGAGCTTAGGTAGACGTCAGTCATACGTTAACACACCAGAACACTGTTGCCAGAGCACCTCACCGTCTCTCGCACTCCCCAAGAAGCGCGCAGCATGCCTGGGTGGCTCGGTAAAGCCAGTGCCTCGTCCCGCATGCCGCCACCATATCAAATATCGTTGCAGCTTTGGGTGAAAAAATTTTCTTAACTCGAGACACGGTCCTTTGAAGCAACCCAAAACTAAGAAAATCAATGAATGGGGATCACACAGAGATAGTGCAAAGCGGAGTACGTTATCAGCGCCTGTCCAACGGTTAGACAAGCGCGGACAGCGGTGCAGAGAGCACTGCGCAATGTTTCAAGCATGTGACAAAGTGTGAGGTGAAAGCTTCAAGGCCCGTCGTTTCCACTCGGAACGAAACGGATGCAACAGATTCAGTACTGATTAGTCCCATTATCGATAACTTCATTGTAAATTCGTTGCATGAAGGCGGACTTTCGTCAAGCGTTGCTCTATCCTTGGCTCCGAAGCAGCAGCAAAAAAAAAAAAAGAGCGACACGCTTGCTTTTGCCATGCGGCCTGCTTCAGATCTTCAGTTGTAGCAAGCGTGCACAGCACAGTCTGGAATTTCGACAAAAAACAATGCTGACTACTACTTGTAACAAGGCATTCGCAAATCCACAAATCGCTCGAAAAAAAAAAACGCTGTCCACATGAACGTTCTTGCCAACACCCCACTGCGAACCACATTTCACATCAGGAACGCCGCGGCCCATGCGGCAAAATGCAACCGTGCAGATGGCAGCGGTGCAGCTAAGCAAATAGCACCACCACGCATTCAAAAGCCCATTGCATACGCCGATAGACTGACTAAATCGGAGGTCAGGTTCAGTCCGCTTTCAAAGTTGTTGAAATATTTCGGTGAGTTACTGTGCGATGAGGCGTCAAAAACCACCTGAAGCTTGGGAGAGTAACGTGCAACAGCCTAGTGCAGCATGTAGTAAACGGCATCAGCTTCATTCGTACTGTCCGTAAGTTTTGCTATCTCTAGCTGGTCGTAGTTTCTGATCACACCGTCGGTAGTCCTGACACAATTCTGGGGAGTTTAGAAAGTGCCTTATCAAGTGGTATAGTGACATTGGCTTCCAAGGAAGCGCCTTCTTCTCATGTCCATCCATTTATTTGATGGTCCCGCCAAACACAGAAAAATACAATAGAGGCGTGGATTTGATGGTCCCGCCAAACACAGAAAAATACAATAGAGGCGTGGAAATTTCTGAAATTTCAAACACTTTGCGAATGCTGTTTGCTATTCGATTTGCAGTGCACTTTGTTTGCTATTCGATTTGCAGTGCACTTTTATCATTCAAAGTGCTGAATGTTTTCGAGTATTGAAAATTTGGGAATAATTGAGCAGTAAAAGTTGGCTTTGCCGCATGACATTCAAATTTTCTAGCTTCACTGCATGGCATGCCCTCTTTCGTTGACTTTTTGCATGACGCTGAAGTTGTGCAAAAAAGCTTAACACGCGGTCATGCTATCACACTTAAAAATAAATGAACAACTGTATACCAACTGGTAGAGGTTTCAGAAGTGTCAAAGGCGGTGGCGGTCGAGACCATTGCTAATGACATCGAGGTTTTCCTGGCTTTAACACACCATTTGCTCACTTCTCATTTTTCTTCCACTCAGTTTTTATGTGTACCAACTTTCAGCCTTTTGTCCACCTGCTTGAGGGTCTAGCTTCATTCAACAGCAGAAGATCAAAAAATAAAATAAAAAAATCACTCCACAAAGTGAACACCCTCTTCCAAAACGCTTATGCAGAGGCTGGACGGGCTGCAGAATGCAGAACGCCCTTTATGAAAGAGAACATGTGTCATCTCTTGTGCTACTGCACCCAGCATGCAACCCAACACGAAACAGCGAAAAGAACTCTTGTGCGATTGCTACAAAAAAACTTTTCAGAACTGAATCACTTTTGTGAACTCTAGTAGTCATGCTGACACTGCGCTACGGACAAAGGCTCTAGATTGGTCAACGTTCTATAACTTTGAGATCCTGAGATCTGTTATCCTACTACTGCCATTTTTTCAAATGTTCCTGATTTATTTCATTCTCCCTCTTATTCATTGTTTCTACGTACTCTTCCCACATTTTTTTTTCATTTACGGTGTTCACGCTATCTGACGCAGCAAGCAACGCCATTTGTGGAGCTAATGTCTTAAGTATTCATTACAGCTTTCTCTTTCTCAAATCATTTATCTAACATCACTATCATCATCGGGAAGGCTCCCACGCACACGCAATTACAGCTTTCAGCCCCATTTCATGCAGCAATGGCCTCGGTCGGCCTTGCGTGGTTCTTCCACTACACCATCCCTGTTGCACTAAGCTCGTGTGCTTGCACTTTGTGCATAAAGTAACCGACACGTGTCCTGAGCTCGAGAATGCCTAGATTGGGCTGTGTGTCGACCTGCCATTCCAGGTGCAGAGGCACAAATGAACAGGTGTAACACTTTTGTCTTCTGTCTGGCGCCAAGCGTAGGGAGAAGTGGAAAAGGGCACTAGAACGGTCGGAAGGTGACTGTTTTATCTGTGATTGTAAGAGCGTTTGATTTTATGCGGAGTACTTTGATGGTATTGGCATTATAGTAACTTGCAGCTTTATTGGCAGTGGGCATGTGTTTTTGCAAAAAGATAAAGCTAGGCGCTGCAAATGAACTGTGTTTTCTACCTCTCAACTGGTTACATTGATTTGATTGATTCTGGGGTTTAATGCACCAAAGCTACACCTGGACTATGAGGCGCGCCGTATTAAAGTACTCTGTATTAATTTTGACCTCCTGAATATCTTGAAAATATGCCAAAGTCTCGACATGAGCATTTTTGCTTTTTGCCTTTATGGTAGGGTCCCAGTCAGGCTGCACGTGCAATCAAAGCTCTTTTGGAATTTCTTCGGAGCACAGAACTGGACAAAGTTTTGTGATTGAAAATTTTGGCCGCATCAAAGACATCTTTTCGTCTTCACGTTTTTTTTCTTTTCTTTTTTTTTTGTTTTACTTCTCTCATTTAGCGTACCAAGCTAGCCCGACGGCTCGGCTAACATCGCTGGTCTCCATTAAAGCTATTCTCTCTCTCTCTAAGCCATTTTATTGATGTTGAGTGCATATAATTTTTATGTGATGATGCTCAAGTATCAATTTATATTTAAGGAACCCAGGAGAAGAAAAATATGAATGGTGCAAAATGAAAGGGTTCAACATGCATGGGACTACTTGATCATTACGAGTTGTGTGCCTATCGATGAAATGTCAATAAACCGTGCTGCAGTTTAGCGTCATCTAGTGCTGATCTTTTTTTTTTTTCAGGTCTGCATAAACTTAACGTATTGTTGTATGTAGTGTTGTTCACTTAACCTTGTGTGTTTCAAGTCTGTAATACTTAGTACATTTGGTAGCATTAGAGAAAGGAACTCTTTTTGTTGTGCCTTTACTTGCCGAACTTTGGCCGAAAGAGGCTTCATTTCAAAACAGAAGACCGCGTTATAAGTAGAAATAACGGATCTTGATGAATTCATAGCGCAAAAAGGACGAGGACAGAGAGAGAACACACAACACAGCGCTCGTCCTTCGTCCTTTTTGCGCTATGAATTCATCAAGATCGCCTCACCAACTTGCCCAAGAATCCGTACTAGTGAGAAATAACGGAAATGAACTAGATCTTGGTAACTCATTGAGGCATCACTGCTCTTAACAAAATGTAGCCAGCTTTGCTTATAACTAAGGCTTAATAATTCATGTATCTATAAATCTCTGGGGCCTATCTGTTTTTGTACATAGCTGTCTTGTTTTGAAATAAAATTTGATCGGCGAGTTTTATTTTGTGTGGGGTATACACGTCGTGTTCTGCCGTGAGTCTTCTGCAATTATTGCGAGGCCAATTTTTCTTCAGCACCTCCAGCTGCCCTTGTCACTAATTTTTAAAATTTTTATTGAAGTGCATACTGCGAACCAGTGGCCCAAGAAGGAGGGGCATAAAGGTGTGAACAAGATCATAGATACCAGCAGTTCATGATACTACATGTGGCAGCAATGAGAAAGAACAAAAGGTTAAAATAAACTAAACATTTGCTTCTATGTATTCAAATTAATCAAGATATATGTTCAGGTGTATTTTTCCAGTCGATAATACATGTGGGAAAAAAAATTTCAACCGGTGTGTAGAACGGATGAAAGAATGAAAATGGTAATGATGAATATTATTTTGAAGTATGTCATGGTCTTGTATCTAGGCCAAGTTTGTAGCATAACAACAGCAAAAAATTTAAGGCATTAAGACTTCTTTTTTTCCTAGTGCTTCAATCGCACCAGTTTGCATGAGCTCATTAACAGAATCCGTGTGACCATAGTTAGAATTCTGAACAGTGAAGAAATGCAAGATGCAAAAACTTTCTCCTTGACTTATATTTAAATCCCATAAGCTTATACGATCTCAAAAAGAGAATGTGTGCAATTATATTTAGAATAAATAACGTCAACAGCCTTTCTTAGAGCCTTTTCAACCAATTCGATATTATTTCCTCTAGGGGTCTGAGACTGTGCAGGCATACTGAAGTTTCTATCAAATTAAAGTAGGGTACAAAAGTAATCTAACTTTTGCTGGAGTATCGGTGAGTTTATGCTTTATAAAACCGACTTCATGACAAGATGAGGAAACATTGGTTTTTATATGTGACTTCAGCTCAAGTTGCTAGTTTATACAATAGCTAGGCGAGTACATTTCTGAGCTTCGGGCAAGTTTTCCTGAAAAAGGGGACACTTTTTGTTGATGATATGAAGGGAGACTGCAGTCATCCGGTTTTAACCCCGTAGCCGACACATGACTCCAGGAGGGGATATTATAAGAAATAGTGAAATTGCCAGTATATAGCGAAATCTGTCTAGGCTCATTTACAATGGAAATAATTCATTACAGAAAATTTAAAGGAAAGACCAAGGGCACTACCATGGGGACCATTAGAAGTAGGAGGAAAGTGTCAGCTATTCACTCCAATCCGATGAACAAGCAGTAACCGAGGCTACAAGAAAGGAGCGGGGAGGGTGGGAGGCAGTATGTGAATTAATTTTTTGAAATTAATTTGGCCAGACGGCTGGTACCCCCCAGTAAGTGCAGGTGGTGGGACTGGCCTGCTCCTGTCAGGGATAAAAATCCAACACAATCCACTTTAATCCAATCCAATCCAAATCCAAGCCAATCCAAGCCAATCCAATCGAATCCAATCCAATCCAATGCCCCTCGCGAGAGAGTGTTATAGCGCCGAAATCGCCACCACGCGAACGCGTGATGCTGACGTCACGATCACGCCACAGATGTTAGCGACCGCAGCGCGCGCGAACGACATATGTGGTTTAAGCGCGAACCGACCGCGGCGAGAGAGCGCGATGCGAGCGCCCCACCTGTTCTTGCGCGCGAACCTAACGCGGTGAGAGAGGGTGTTGCGCACGTCCCCACCTGTTGTGCGCCCGAACCGAACGCGGCGAGAGAGGGCGTTGCGAGCGGAGAGAAGGCGAGGAGGTCCCGGGGGAGAGGGCGCACCTCTGGCCGATGGTTGAATGAGTCAAGGATATAAGGCACGTTCGTAACCTTCCGTTCTGTGTCGGCTTTGTGGCTCAGTTGGTAGAGTACCGTGCACCTTGCGTTCCGCCCGCAGAGTCGTAGGATCGAAACCTGGCGCCGGCAAGTATTTTTTTATATAGTGTAGGGGGAGCGATGCGGACGCGGACTACGGACGCCAACGCGGGTGACATCGTGAGTTACTGTAATGCTTCGCCCGAGGAATAGTCTGGCGGGGCACCGAGCGGCTAGTAAGATCCTCCGAGGTCTCGCGGGCTGCTCGGGAGACCGTACCCAGACTCATCACTCTCAAGTGGTTCCCGGCCCACGCGGGCAGGGAGCTAACACCGAACATCGTGAACCGCAACGAGGAGGCGGACGCTGCGGCCCGTGGTCTCACCACGTGCCGGGTCGCGGCCGATCGCCACCTCGGGGCATGCGGGGAAGATCAAGACTTCGCGGAGCCCCTCACCGACTACGGCGAGATCCTGGCCTGGCACCGCGAAGCCAGAAGAACCTTCCCGCCTCCGCACCAAGAACTGTTTCGAGCGGAGGCGGTGAGGCTTCGACAACTGCAGGTGGAGTGTGTGCTGACGCCGACCCTGGCCCGGCACATGTGCCCGGACCTTTACGAGGACACTACGTGTAGTGTGTGCAAGCGAGAACCGGCCACCCTCCAGCACATCATGTGGGGGGGGGGGGGGGTGCAAAAGTGTGGTGCGCGCTGGGGATGTGCAGTGCTCGAGAGACACGTATCCCGAGGAAGTGCGCGTGTGTGTGTGTTCTAGTGAACTCAAACATCAACGGAAGGCCATCCAGCGGCTCGAAGAAGCCCTGGCGAAGCAGCGGAGAAAGGGACCCGACGCCCCGACCGCCAACGGCAGAGATGCCAGAGGCAGTGATGGAGCGGAGGGAACCGAGTATCAGCAGCCTAGCCGGGGCACGAATCTTCGAGATCTAGGCCTAAGACTAATGGACCATTACCATAGTCTATAGATAGGGAGTATCCGCGCCCTGTGTGGCCGGGGACCTCCCGCACGCCGGATGTTTTCTATAAAGTCTTTTCTCTCTCTCTCTCTCTCTGAAATGCTCTGCATTTAAAAAAAAAAAACTTCCATTCTGCTGTATGAATCGCTCATGCGTTCTGGTACACGGCCACCATATGCAGACGTGTATGGACGCCTGTTTTTACAAACCCCGGACCAGGTTCTAAGCCTGTGCTAATTTGCAAGCAAAATCTGTAGTGTCGGAATCAGCATAATTAACTGTAAACAAATGTACTTGAAACATGCAGCAAAGCGTTAAATGTGCCTAGCTGTGTTTTCTGTGGAAGTTATTTACTAAGTAAAACTGTTGACCTGGATGGGAGCCTTCGTACAGTCGTCCAGAAAAGGTAATCTCGTTGTAGAACACAAAGATCAAAGCCGGCATCGCCATTAAGAAAAGAAGAAAAATAAACACCGCGGCGCCGGCCGGTGGAACTATTGCGGTTTTTGCGAGTTACTAAATACGATCGCTGGCTGCCGTAGTTCCACAGGCGCGTAATCGCAAAATGAGTACGTAAATATGTGTTTAAGAGATGCGGACATGATGTTAAAGGGACACAGAAGTGATATGTAAACATTGCGGGATTACTTGCGCAAATTGTAGTCAGGAGTCCCCAGACCATGTTTCGACCACCCTGGGCGCGTTTACGCGATTTTATTTAGTAGAAAAATTAATTAGAAAATGCTGTCCTCCTCTCTGGACGCTCGCCCATTTTCTGCGGCGTTTTCGTGTGACGTCGAGAGGCGCCGAGCTCGCAATTGGCTGCGCTACTGCACGGCTCCCCTGCCTTCAGACAGTCAGTCGGCCCAGCGTTTCGTCCGCCGGCCGCCGACGGGTCGTCGGGTCGTCGCAATTCGTTCGCTCAGTTGAAACGAAGCCAGGACACGTTTGTGAATGGTAGAATCTGCCTTTCTTTACTTGGTTAGTTTGTACACTGTATCTAGCTCCAAGTCAAGGTCGCTTCACACAAGCGCTGCACAAGCGCACATGCGACGCTTCGCTGACTGGTACGCCAGTAGGAAAATATAAGGCCTCTTGAAGGCGGGAGAAGAGTCAGCGAAGTCAATATAGGTACTAAGGAAATAAAATCAACTGATATTTTTACTGTACAGCGTAAAACTAGGGTGCGGGAAGCACTTTTTTGCGCTGGGCGAACAAGCACAGCGGTCAGCAGCACGACTACGCATCTGCGAACGCTTTTCCGTCTACGAAATGCAATTGCTAGACGTGAGCTATTGCACGGAAACTCGGGCGACGCTTACTGCACGAGCGCAATACAACAAATAGTCACCTAAGCTGCTTGAAATGCCAAGACAAAATAAAAGTGTAAACTGGTTGTACAATATATACCCTATATTACCAAGGTCAGCGTAGCCTGCTTCGTGGCGGAGTTGTTTGGGGCGCTAGATATACCACCGCAAGTGTTTTGCGAGTCAGGAGTTCGAATCCCCTCGGGTACGTGCTTTTTTTTTTTCTGTAAGTTAACTTTTTCGTTTTCCGCCGATGTTTTCTATATTCAGTTCACCTTTTTTTGGGCCGCAACGTTCATGGCTCCACGAACTAGTTCACAAAACGCGCGCAGGCTGGCACTGGCGCGCTAGCGAGTTCTCGTTGGCGTGCTGTTGCCATAAGCACCGACTGCTTGCAGGCAGTGGGCACAGGCCAGAATGAACAGACCCTTGGCCTGGTGCGAACACGCTTTTTACGATACAGGCATGAGGGAGGCAAGCTCCAAATATGGGGGAAAAGCGCATGACATTTGGGCGTCTGCGGGTACGCGGAGGGCGTTCATGCACTGCGTAGGTTTCGGCTAGTGAATGCTACTATTCCAAGCCGTCCTAGGAGGCTTATCTTTATGCATTTTTACAGCTGACAACATGGCAGAAGCGCGGTACGATGATTACTGAGTTATTGAGAATGCCCATCCAACAACGCCAACGGTTGTGTTTTGCAGAACCGAAACCGAAACTTGTTTGGTTGCTCACCTTGGGCATCGTCCAATCACGGTGCCCGCTCCTCCTAACGTCACAGCTTTAGTTGATGCGGCCGCCGCAAACCGCGCATGGTAGTTTTTCTTCTTTCGCGCTTTGTAAAATAATTACCCATTTGTCAACCGTAAAAACGATGAAAAGTGTGCTAATTTGAGCCAGTGTACAGAGTGCAAGCAAAAACGGGAGCTTGACAAATTCACTTCAGTGTCCCTTTAAGGTAACAACTATGCTGCCGATATTCCCATACCAAAATTTTGTACCCTGCGTCGCAGAATTTAAAATACCAGCGCTCATTGCAGTTGACGAAAGAAGCGCTAACATTTGCCGCAACGACGCAAATAGACAGCCCGTGCGCACCGTATCAGAAAGCGATGCGCTGAACGATCGAGATCGAGCTTGTTTCTGCGTAATCATAGAGCGCTGCTACGTACATACGTGGACGCATGTTACATCGCTGGGAGAGCGGGTATGCTTCAAAGAACAGTCTTGCCGCATGAGATTCGGAAAAGCGGGAAGAATATATTTTGCCCCGTCGCCGCTTCATAATCCGAGCCTGAGTGACCCTGCCCGAGCCAAGCTGCAGCATCACCGGGCATGCACCTGTTTATGGGAAGCTCTCCAACGCGCTTGCGTCTACATAAACGTTACGGCTGCTGGCTGAAGTCTAGCGAGATCAACATTCGCGTCATGCTGAGGGAAATAAACTCAAATTTTCTCAAATTACCACAATAGCTGTTTGAGCGTAAACAAAAAGTACTATAAGGTCGGACGAACCAATCACAATATTCGATTCAAGTAACGTGTTTGGCCCGACGCTGCTGTCGGGGTCCTGCTCCCGAACGCAAAAGAAAACGGCCTACCGACACAAACTCGCGCGTCGGACCGACAAGTCGGACCCGACATGTCGGGTCCGACTTGTCGGACTAAAAAGAAATATTTATACAGCCAGTTACGACCGAACAACGACCCGACCTATCGACAACGAACTGCTGACTGCTGGAACTGTTGCGCGGCACCGATGGGAGCAGCAGCGCGGGGGTGAGCAGAGACATTCTATCCCTATTAAACTGTTGCCTCATGCCATCTCTCGTGCTCACCTGTCGCTCTCCAACCCGAAGGGAACCCGTTAATGCGTGACGGCTTGGCGACTAGCAAGACCATCACTGCTGCGCAACAGGAGTTCATCGCCGCTGCAAGTTCGACGGCCATGCGCAAACCCGTGCACGAAGCGGACCGCTGCCCAGTTTAAAAAGCGACATTTTCCTGCTTATCGTCTTTGATAGGAAGGTTGCGTTGCGCGACATGTGTGATGTGAGCCCCCCCCACTCTTTCAAAGGCGGCGCGTGTTATAACCGCCGCGTGCTTTCTTGTCTGCGCGGGTAACCTACAGGATTTTGGCCCGTAAGCCGTGGCGCCTAACTGTTTGGCAGATGTCTGTGAGTGACAGCTGCCTGCGCGGACTTTGAGCCCTCCCATATATGCAGGTGGAGTACTTTACAATAAAACTAAAACCTTACAGGCTTAATAAAATATGCTTCTTGTAAGAAAATACTCTTCTGTACCATGTCGTGTGCAGGCCAACAGGGCGCTTCGATTATTGCGAATATGTGATGGACCATCAATCAAATCATACTAACTTATACGCCTGATAAAATCCGTTATATAATACTAGACATCAAGCCAATAAATTAGTTTGCGGAAAGGGTAAAATTATGTATAATTTATCACTGATCAGAGAGCATAACGTGGGCTTCGAAAATTTTCGCATTATAAAGCGGAATCATCACCATCATTATAATCATCATCATCAGTAGGGCCCCAAGGACTCAGTAGCCCCGGGCCCCAAAGTTTCCCAATCCAGCCCTGCGCATGGTAGGGGTTCTTGCTAATGACTTGGAGAGAGGACAAAATGCTGAGCTTGCCTGATTGTATACTAAATCTGAACGACGCAATGTGACAAATTTTGTCACTTCTCCGCAATACTTTAAAGTCACAATATTGTAGTGACCGTAGAGAGGTTATAGAGCTGACGAAGCGATGCCACAGCCACTCACTAATATAGTAGAGGGAAAGCTTCAGTTCAAACAATAGTTACTCGTTGAAGGCAGTAGTGTCTCGTGTACAACAAAATTGCAACAGACTACTAGCTGACCACTCTTGAGAATAAAACAAACTCGTATGTGAGCTTCAAGTGCCCCTTAATTGAGTTGCTTGGCTGTTTGAAGAACAGGAAAAAAATAAATCATGGTTTAAACTTTCTCGGTGGCTACAATTACACGAAAATATGCTAGTACCTCCGAACCTGCAGAACTCCATAATTGGCTATGCTTGATTTTGGGCCCCGCCCAAACAGGGCGCAATAAAGCGCCTGCATGTGTGGAGATGGTCTGGAGTAGTAACGTAACCTCACGTTTCTTGCCAACGTTTGGCCTACACATCAGCGCAGCCAGTGTTGCGGAAGAGAACGACCGACACCTGCGGCGTCAGCAGAACTGCCGCCAGATATCACTCTCACCACCTCTCGGCTTGTAACATGTGAACACCACCCTGCGTGGCATTGAAACTCGTGAATGACAACCTGGTAAAACTAACTTGCAATAAATTTGTCTTTGTTCATAATTCATAAATACAAATCCATTAATGACAAAAGACGGTATAGCAGCGTAAAATTTGCCGCGAGAAGCGTTATCATCGCTTCTCCTTGGGTGGTCTGATCGTCCTTTCAGTGTAATATTAGGTAGCGTGGCTTGCTGATTTCCTGAAACATATTGCAAACGGTCTACGCTATGTGATATCAACGCAAATTCCTCCCCTTCGTACTTGTGCGAGCGCACCGAAAAAGGCCGTCGAAATACGCAATGCGGCTATAATTAGATTTGGTAACATGTAGCTCTTAGCGACCTTCAAGACTCCGATAGAGCGAAGACACCAATAAAGAGGCGAAGTTCGCTCCGATGGAGCGAAGTTCGTCTCTAATGGGTAGCATAATGGTAAAGTAGGGAAAGCAAGATAGGTTCGACTGGCGAATAGTGTTGTTTTGATGGCTCTGTGGGAATCCTTGGGAACTAAAAGACCGCAATCTCATTCGTTTCCTCTTACAGAGTCGGTTCCTCGAGGCCGATTTTGCTTTTCCTCAGCTGATATTTTCCCTTAGATTTTTTCCCCTCAACTTACCGTCAGCCCTCATAGTGCCAGGTTCTCTCTTTCCAGCCTCTCCACCCCGACCCGTTACCCGGGGCGAAATGTCTCAAGACCGCGGATATTGAATCAACACACAAAGGCCGTGGTGGTTTCTCTGTTGCGCTGCTGGGAAAGAAAGACGATAATCAGGAAATGCAACGTGGTCCGTGCTTCATTCGCTGTTCACCGCAGAACTCAGTTTATGCGTTTGTCCTTTGTCGACTTGGTTCCTGGGTGCATTCCTGGCGGACGGAGCATGAAGGGTCTGCCTACCGTAGCACGAGGCAACTCAATAGTGAGCACGGGAAAGAAGAAGCACTTCAGCATCTGCCTACAGTTGGATACGAGAAACTACAAATGGAGTAAAAAGGATATCAAAAGAACGGACCTTCCTGGCCCCAGTTTTCGGAACGTCGCCTCGTCGAATATTTTCGAGTGTTGTGTACGATCGTAAACCTAAGTAGTCATTTCTTGAAAAGCGAAGTGTTAACAACCAGACATTCGGAAAAGAAGAAACGCTTTTCAACATTGGGGCACACGGTATATGCCACAGCGCTAGAGAAGCAGCTCTTTGATAAGAACTGTAGGCAATGTATATAGGCCCGAATAACACGAAGCGCTTTTAAACCCAAGCAAAACAAGTCTATGCTGAGACAGCCTGTTAAGTAGGGTTACCGGGCCCAAGCCAAGCTGAAGATTCCTCGGCTTAGATCAACGGCACTGCCTGCTCCTTCCTTCAGTGTGCACATTTCGCCCGGTGTTACCTGCTTAAACACCGCTAGCAGGTATAACGACCCCTGCTAGTTTGGGACGAGGTGTGGCATGTAACGGACACCTTAGCGCACAACTTTGGCGTGTCTTTCAAGGGGTCCAGCCACCAATTTTTAATGTTTTCCAATGCCTCAAGTGTTAGTCGAACGCTGTCTTAACTGCGAAATGAGAGACAAAAGGCTGTCTGTGGTAGTGAACAAATCATGGAGTTTTTGTATTGTTGTCATGATAATGATAACATTCACAATGTTTCTAGGCGCGACGGCGGGACTGAAATTATGAAAAAGCCTCGTTTCCGTGCCCAAAATGCAAGTTTTGCTCATTCGAAAGATTGCCTCGTTAGAATAACATTCATCTCACTTTAAACGCAAACTTAACTAAAAGATGCTGCCTAATGACTAAAACAGAGAAGACGCATGCGACACCTCGCGATTTTTCTGCGCTGACCTTATGACCTACTACGGGCTGGTCGTTGCGATTGGCTGGGGCCGACAAAATCCTTCTTAAAGTAAACAGAGATGATAAGCTTGCGGAAGAAGCTGTTTGCGCTTAAATTTCCTGCAGGTTCTTTTGCAAGTATTAATATAGGTGGGGCAAACAAAGGTGTTACGAACAAACACGTGAACTTAAAAGCAGCAGTGCGTACTGCGCGCACTTTGCCAACCGTACCTGCACAGCCATCCGGCGTGTTGGGCTTGACTCACACAGCACTGGCCAACTGGCATAGGCGAAATTGTCTTACGTGACCGTGTTTTTGGAGCATACCCAATGTCTGCCTAAGCGATTACTATCAACCGTGACAAAGATAACCCTGGCACAAATCTGCTCTAAAACAAAAGCGAATGAGCACAGCGTTCATTGAGTAGTATTGTAGCACCATCTAGGAGGACGGGTGTTAAACTGGGCAAAAAAACACGCTCTTCGAAGTTAGCTCCATCCTTAGACGGCATACTACCAATCGCGTAAAATTCGTGCCCTTTATGCGTCATCACTGATATCACGGAACACACGATGCTGCGGAAACCTAAATTTTGTTTTAAATTATCGAATTTTTCACTGACCCGCCGCGGTGGCTCAGTGGCTAAGGCGTTGCGCTGCTGAGCACGAGGTCGCGGGTTCGATTCCCGGCCGCGGCGGCTGCTTTTCTGATGGAGGCGAAAAGCAAAAACGCCCGTGTGTACGAGATTTCGGCGCACGATAAAGATCCCCAGGTGGTCAAAATTAATCCGGAGCCCTCCACTACGGCGCGCCTCATCGCCTGCGTTGCGTCGGCGCGTTAAACCCCACAATCATCATCAATTTTTCACTGAGTAAAGCATTTCTGCCTGCCGGACAAGCACTGGGAAAGCTATAGAACACTAAACATTTCGAATAAAACACGCTTGTTCTAGGTTTCCGTGGCCCCTTCAAGAGGGCGAATGCAATAGAAGCAATGAAAAAACAGCAGCTTGCACATTTGGTTGCAGCTTGCACAAAAACAGCAGCTGCCTTTTTTTTACTTGATTCGTGTGTTTTGAAATAAACGAAATCACTTGTGAACAGTGTGCCGGTTCGGGTACTGTAAGGTTGACATTTTCTTTTTTTTTTTCATTTCACATTATTTTTGCTTTTATCACTGCAGACAGAAAGACACAGAAAGTATGGCGCTCTCCAGTATCCCAAATTCCCTAGAATTGCTGCAACAGATACCTCATAATAATGTGAACTTCTGTGTCACAGGTTCCGAAGCCGGCGGCTATATTAATTCTCCTCTGGTTTGCCGGAGCACAGGACAAGCATGATAAACTAGTCACTTCGCTTCGGCGAGCACAGCTGCAGCATCTTCGGCTGTAGTCTTATAAGCAGGCACTTACGCTCTGCATGTCAGACCTTCGGGCACCGGGGGTGGCTGTGAAGGCCTGTGCCGTGACGTGCTTTCCTTCTTTGCTCTTTCAGCGACGCTACCTTATCCACAATGAGCTTGAAGGGAGACGCGGAATAATCCTCGACTGAGCGTCAAAGTGCACAAATGGAGAGGCACCCTCACCAACGTGAGAGTGCACTCGTTACAGCTGCCGCTTGCCCAGACAGTTTTAAGAGAAGAGCACCTCAGGTGCCCGGCTTGTCGTCGTAGCTCGCCCGCGACCAAGGTGTTACGCGGCGTTACGCACACAACCAGAGGCTTCGAAAAGATACCCGCTTGTCCCCCGATTCAGTTTTCCGGGCAAAAGTTCAGGGTACTCGAACAGATTTATCTAAGCAGAACGGTACAAAACTTCTTGAACTGCGCGCACTAGTCATGCATGTCCCCGTTAGTTAGCGCAGGTATATTTGAGGGAAAATATATGTACTCACCCGGCAGTGCCTGCATTCATTTAGTTTGATTGATTGTAAGGCTTAACGGGCCGACGCAACGCAGGCGATAAGGAGCGCTGTAGTGAAGGGCACCGGATTAATTGACCACCTGAGGATTTTTAACGTGCGCCGAAATCTCGCACACACGGGCGTTTTTGCTTTTCGTCTGTTTCGAAAAGCGGCCACCGCAGCCGGAAATCGACTGCGCAACGCCATCGCCACTGAGCCACCGCTGCTGGTGCATTCATTTAGTTAAGAATGCTCGTTGGGTTGGTTCTTTTGATAGTAAGCGATGAAAAGTGGCGGCGGAGGAAAATTAACTACGCGTTCAGAATGGCACAGTAAGGCTCCAGCACGTGCGAGATGAAAACAAGCAAAAAAAGAACAGAACTCCCGCTCGTGCTGTTCCAGGCAGCGGGTGGGCGAGCAATGCGAAGGCGGGAAAATTGAATTGCACTGCACGAACTTCTGTTCAATTTATCAATAAAGGAGTGAGACAGGCAGGCGTAGATTGTGAGGGGTGGTAGTAAAGAGCAGAAAACGGTTTCAGATCCCGTTTGGCGAATCACTGTTGTGCACTTCCGACCGCTTTCACGTTAAGTAGAGCTGCTATAATTCTTCGAAAACCCGCGCTACTGCACCCAATCACGAGTGCTGCCATATAGCTTTTGTTAGTCAGGGGCGCGCTACAGGCACTCAAAATGAATAGAGAAACGCCGGTCAGTTTTAAAGTGAAGTGGTGTATGAATCACTGATGCCATACGTCGCATTGCAAACGCACTGCAGGAAAGCTAGCTTTTTCTGTCGGTGATGGTTTTGGGTGATGTTAATTAAAAAAAACCACTACCCGTGGTCAGAATCGCACCTGGGTTCCTCCGCGTTATGAAGCCGGCGTTTATTCGACTGCGCAATTACGACATTTTTTCCTTTATTAAAGCCATTACGACAAGGCCAAAGATGCTGGTTCGGCTCCTGGCCGCGGCGGCCGCTTTTCTGGTGCAGGCAAAAAGCAAAAATGCCCGCGTATTTCAGATTAAGCGCACGTAAAGATCCTCAGATTCTGAAAATTTATCCGGAGCCCTCCACTGGGACGCGTCTTATCGGCTGTGTAACTGTGGCGCCTTAAACTTCACGATCGATCGATCGATCGATCAATCAATCAATCAATCAATCAATCAATCAATCAATCAATCAATCAATCAATCAATCAATCAATCAATCAATCAATCAATCAATCAATCAATCAATCAATCAATCAATCAATCAATCAATCAATAAAAATGATTTCGGCATGGTAGGAACAGTTTGGATTTCGAGAGGCGTGCGTGGACGTGTAAAATTAGAAAAAGCATGCACTCCTCCGTTTGACGATGACAATAGTTGTACGCGATGCTTTCTTCTGCGAAATTAAATGCTAAGAGGTAAATTCAAAGCAGTTGCGATCAAAAGTTCTAACCATCTGCGAGTGAAAGTCCAATCAGACGACAACCAAGGAATTCCTGACAAGAAAGCTTTGCGTTCAATCATCGCCATCGTTAGACGGATGCTGGAGCATTTAAAGTCCAGAATCAGCGCAGAGTAAATCACTTGGAACTTGCGGGGCAGGTCCCTGTTTGAAATAGGATGTAGCGAAGTGTAGCGGCGGGGTTAAAGGGGTGTGTTCCATTGTAGCTACCTCGCCAATTTTGGCGATTCGGTAAGCCCTATGGCTTAGGTTACTTTCTAAACTGCATATAAGCCCTTCCCAGGGAGCGCCGCCGACGGCCATCAGTAGAGGGCCCCTACACAAACTGACACTTCACCTCCAAAAATAGGTGTGGCTGCACTGGCGAAATAAACGTTTGTTCACCCCTCTTTACCCAATAGGTTGCAACTGCCCCGAACTAGCCTCAACACTCGTCGTGTCCATAGACTCACGTGGCGCAACCTCTCAATAACCTTGAGCCTATGGCGCTTGGATTTGCAGCTCTGTCACGCCAGTGCACTGTGCGACCGTTGGCGACGGCGCTGCGCGCGCCTAAATTGTTCTTATCTCGCGCAGATGCCCCTTAGGGCTGTACCGGAGTTAACAAGTAAGCACGCAGCGAATATTGGTACTCCCACCCATTTCTCCTACAGCTGGAGTACTCTTTACTGGAAAACAGCCTTCGCTATACAGGGTGTTTGAGAAAGAACTTTAAATAATTTTACAAAATAGGCTTTCGGGAGCAAAATTGTTTTTCTTGCGGGAAGTGACGGCAAGCCGTGGCGGACGCAATAAAACAAGTTACAATTGCCATTTAATTCAACCCGTTGATTTTAATTACCTTTTAAATTATTGCATTTAGGCGTGCGATTGTAAAGAGGAAATTCTAGAGGACCATCAGTAAACCCGATATCCAGCGTTACATTTACTAAAATATAATTGCCCGAAACCTATGGGCTGAGTACTTCAGCCCCCCGAATGCGCGCATCTGGAGCGTGCCGGCTGCAAAGCGCCGCAAAGCCATGCCCGCTTGTTGACGTCACTCAGAGCATTCCGCCCTACTTTCTGTTTGAGGCACGATGCGGCCGCGGCCAAGAAAGAGCAGAGGCACTTGCCCGCTCTATCGCGGCCGTAATCAAGTGAGGTGTCCGTATGACGTGTGCAGCTCTAAGTGACGTGAACACATGGTCATGGCTTTGCGACTCTTTGCAAGCGGTGCTCTCCAGATGTGCATGTCGGGAGGGCTGTAGATTGATTGATTGTAGGGTTTAACGCGCCGACGCAACGGAGGCGATGAGGCAAATTACGTTTTCGTAAATTTAACGCTAGATATCGACTTTACTGCTGATCACCTGTAATCCCCATATTACAATCACACGCCTAACTGTAACAACTGAAAAGTTAATTAAAAAGTACTGATTAATTGTTGCCCTAAATAGCCATTGCAACTCCTTTTATTTCGTCCGTCACGGCCCCTGGTCGGTTCGCGAAAGTTAATACACTTAACCACCGAAAGCCCATTTTCTGAAAAATTTAGCCTTCCCTTGTTCAACTTTGTAGCTGTGTAGCGCAGCGGTTTACCCACTGAGATAAATCAATAAGTGTACTTCAGAGTCCCAAGTAGAAATATTTCGGAAGGGAGGGGACCCAGGGCTCCATGATAAAAAAATATGACACCTTAAAGGCAGCTATCAATATGCTTAATTTCTAGCGGGTGCTACGGTGCGAGGAAGCGCGAATCGAGCGAGCAGCGCGCGAGATTTCTTTACACGGTCAGCGACGCAAACAAGGTCTCGCGCAACAGCAATAATAGGGCCTACTTCGGTCGCGGACATTGATATGTCGCTTTCTGCCTCGAAGCAGCACCGCGGTTTACTGTTTAAAGGAAACAGCGTGACTCCCACTCCTAGGGAAGGGGTACGGGCGGTATTCAGATAATTTCAGTACCGGGGCCTCAATGGAAGCATCGCCAGCCTTTGTGGAGACGAAGGCGCCGTGAGTCGAGGTGGTGCTTACGGCTGCGTATCAGCAATAAAAACTCAAGAGTGGCGCTGAGGCAATGCCATACCAACTGCTTTTACGAAGAAATACCCGGAGCAGTGGCCGGACTATTCTGTGTTGTGAAGTCGCATCTTCAGGAGCGTCGGTCATATCACGCCGCTGGTGAACACTTTATGCGTCGTCGCCAGGCCTCAAAGAGGACCTCACGTGGTTCGTTGGTGATGCTACGTGCGTACGTGCCTGTAACTAAGATAGGCGGTCCCACGGCCTCTAAAAAAACTAATCAAATACCTTCACTGGTTATATATAATTACACGTTTGCGGAGTTGTTTTGTGACGGACACTAAATAACAAGGGATATGGCATTTTGATGCCTGCCGCAATTGGTTCGAGCCCGAATATAATCGTCCACATTGCCCCTAAAAAATGTGCGTTTTATGAAACAGAAGGAAGAGGAACTAAATCCAGAAGCGGGCACGCACTGCTACATGTTGCGGTGTCGCTCGTAGTAAAAGTTCGCGATCGCTCTAAAGCATTTTGCGTCCTGAATATCGTACATTCTGCTAGGTCGCCGCGATCGAAAGGCTCCCAGGAGAAGCTTGCAAACAGGTAACGTGACTGAGCTAACCGGAGAAGAAATCTTTCGTGGAACGGTCATTACGCGCCACGCTCGTGCTCTCTACCTTGATTCTTCATACCTGCCTTGTTTGCCGCTACACTATGAGAACGCAAGCAGGCAAGCTAGAACAATGTGATAAGCTTGAAGACTGCAAGAAATACGGACACTGGCAGCGGCTTCGAGCACTCATCGTTTCAAAAGGCCGTTGTTGCCTATGGAGTTTATTCAATGAAAATATAGAACCAGGCCGGCTGAGAATATTTGAGAATATAGACAGAGGCCAGCTGCGCTTTCGTGGTACTGGAGAAAACACAAATTGAGGGTTATATTGACTTTTCTTTGAGACATTCCACACAAAGAACTACGATGTGGACATTTCATTGTAGACGTTCCGAGCGATTCAAACGGTGTTAACACGTTACACAGCCATTCAATGTCTACAATGGCGGGTGCATTTTGGGCCGATGTAGCTGCTTCATTGAGGCTGTGTATAATCATATGAATATGGTGTTCCCTTATTGAATGTAAAGCTACTCTTCTTAAAATGTTTTAGTGAAATTTAGTCTAAATACCACCAGGACATGCGTTCTTCAATGTTAGCTAGAGCAGCCAGATGTACTCCTGTGTTCTAATGACCCGAAACTTGGAGCAATTGAGGTGGCACACTTTCCTGAGGGATGAATCCACCTTGAAACCTGCCTGAACAGTATCATTGGTGTAATCTTGTGTTGGTCCCTGCATCCTTCTGGCTGGAGGGAGGCAGGCATTACGACAAGACAAGAAACTCGGCGAACTCAAGGCAATGTTATCAACCGGCTGAAGCCCGTAACGCAACCAAAGTTTTAGAATCAAGCAACAAGCTTCACAACAAAAACAAACTCACTAAGCCGCTTAGCATCTTACTTGAGGCTGCGTACATTGTGGTAGGAAAGTAGAAACACCAGTTGACCCAGCTTTTATCTTTCCTGATGAGAGAACAGGGCGCACGCCCGCAGCTAAAAAGGGTTTCAAGGGGTTTTCATTTATACTCAGCCGAAAGAACCTTCTTTCTGTACGTTCATTTTATACCCTTTGTCGATGCAGTTGGATATTAGCTATGGGGCATATTTTTAGCTTTACTGACGTTATGTGGTCATGTATAAGCTGTGCATCAATGGCCATTATGCAACTGCTAGCTCGCGCAGATTGTCAAGCTCGAAACTGAGTTGGTAGTGTATCCGTCCGGTTAACAGTTAGCCCCACGTACGAATCCAGTCAGATGAGTTTCTTGCTAGAAGGTTTTGAGTACAGAGCCCTTTAGAGGCCCGGCGTGTCTTCGTAACTCGTCCGTGGTCACGCTGTCTAGCCACCGCAGTCACGCGGCGTTACGCCCCCAAACAGAGCCCCGCGGCGTCACGGCCCCAAACAGAGGCTTCGAAAAGATACCCACTTGTCTCTGGATTCAGTCTTCCGGCCAAGAGTTAAAAGGATATTGGACAAGAGGTTTATATACGTTCGAAACTCCTGTAACTGCTTGAGCTTGTCATACATGTCCACATTATTACGCAAAGAAAACTGCAGGTACATTGGAGGCAACATATATGTAATTAACCGGCAGACCCCGTGTCCGTTTACTTAAGAATGCTCGTTGGGTCGGTTTTTGTGGTTGATCCCTCTGTCATAGGAATTGGTAAAACACTATAGTGAAAGGTGCCTTCACAGGAGCAGTTGAATGTTAAAAGAACCTCCTTCACGTGCGACGTGTTTGCGAGCCCGACCCCGCCAGACGAAGTGACGCCGACACGCAAGAAACAAAACAAAAAAAAAAAAACCCGGTTTATTCTGTTACAACAAAACCAAAAATTACATGCACAGAAACAGCCGCTTGAAGCAAAACTGTTATGGGAACAACGCCACAGCAGAGCCTTGCCTCAATTCACCCGCGTCCCCCGTAGACGAAGGTGCTGGAATGTAAACGCCAACTGTCGGTGCTCATTGGCGTCATCATACACTACTTCGCTTCGCCTGTTCAAGACGACAGCACCATCTGAATGAGTCATAGGGAAGAACATAAGACGCGTTCGTAGTGCTGCTCAAGTTGCTGCTCATGGCGCAGTCGCTACAGCGCCACTTACCTCCCGTTGCGGCGAGTGGACATGGGCTCGGAACCGGGTGCCGCATCGTCAATGGCACGTTTTCTGGCGACGTTACTTCCGTGATGGATATAACGTGACTGAGGTCTTGGTGCACCCGGGCACAAATCACTTTAGTGTTAAAAAGTGGCCGAGGATAGAAAAAAAACGGATGCGATCGAAATGGTGCTCAAATTAAGCCACCACGTGCGGGGTGAAAACAAGCATAAAAACAACAGAATTCCCGCTCATGCTGTTCCACGCAGCAGAAGAAACAAAAGAATGGGTGTCATTTTATTTAACAATGCTTTTTAGAAAGTCTGTGGAAACATCCTCGTTACCGCAAGACTGGCGCAGTGCTATTGTAAAGCATATATTCAAAGCTGGTCATCGGGTTGACGTGAACAACTATCGTCCAGTTTCACTTACGTATGTGTGTTGTAAAATCATAGAACATTTAATAGCAAGGCACATTATTATTTTTCTTGAGTCTAAACAATTTTTTTATCCCCATCAACACGGATTCAGAAAGGCGTTGTCGACTGTTACCCAACTCATAGAGACAGTTCATGATTTTTATTTATATCTCGAAGCTCGACAACAATTAGACGTCATCTGTGTAGATTTTGCTAAGGCGTTTGATAAAGTTCTGCACAATAAATTAATTTTTAAGCTTCAGGAATTTGGACTTAGCGCCCAGATATACTTAATTGGATAGCCGCGTATTTAAAGAACCGCCAGCAGAAAGTACGTGTCGGTGATTGCACATCTGGTTCGTTGAAAGTATTGTCCGGTGTTCCACAAGAGTCTGTTCTGGGTCCTTTGTTGTTTTTAATTTTCATAAATGATATTTCCACAGTTGTCGAAAGCCCGGTTAAGATCAAACTTTTTGCTGACGATTGTTTCATTTACACTCCTGTAAATACCGCAAACGACCAAATCAAAATTAATCGATGTCTGCAAGCCTTGCAGAATTGGTGCGCCCAGTGGGGAATGAAAATTAACTTCTCAAAGACAACGTTCACCCATATAACGAAGAAGAAATCTGTACTGTCTTATGATTATAAAATTGGAAATAACTTTCTGACCAGAACACATAGCTTTAAATACCTAGGATTAACTATTACCAACGATATGGGGTGGCACACCCATGTTGAAGAGGTGTGTTCAAAAGCCTATAGAATGTTGTTTTACATAAGGAAGAACTAGAACACGCTCCTAAAGATGTTAAATTACTTGCATATAAGACATGTATTCGCCCTATTTTGGAATATGCGTCTGCCGTATGGATCCCTCCTCAGCAGTCACTGAGTGATAAACTAGAAAAAATTCAGACTAGCAGTGCGCTTCATTTGCTCACGGTACCGCAGGACAGAATCCGTCACAAATTTGTTAACATCATGTAAACTACAACTCCTGCAAGTGCGCCGCGAAAAGCAAAGGTTGAAACTCCTGTTTCAAATTATAAAATGCGAAGTGAAAATAAATAAATACTCATACATACGACCCGCAGCCAAACGGGGAGCTCGGTAGAACCATAGTAACCCAATGAGGCCTTTTTGGGCTCATCTTTACGGGTTTAAATTTTTTTTTTCCCTTATATCATAGAAGTGTGGAATAGACTTCCAGAGTATGCTGTTGCTAGTTCCAATGTCAAAGCGTTTGAGTGTTCGCTAGAATTGTACCTGCAACATGAAACCTAATGTATGTTTTGCCATTGTGTATTGTTTTCTTGTTTGTACTCCTCCATGTGACCCTCAAGTGAGGGTTACAGTATCAATAAAAATAAATTAAATAAAGAAAAGGATGCTAGCTGCCCTAGCAGCCCTGTTGATTGGCCGATCCCCTGATTGGGCATGTGCCATATCTAAAGGCGCAACAACAACAACAACAATAGAAGAACTCACGAGAGCACTGCGAAGGCAGTAAAATTGAAATGCATTGAACAAATCTCTGTTGAGTTCATTAAGAGAGAACTGAGAGAGAGAAAAAGACCATGAAGGGTAAAAGCAAAGCGCGGAGAACAGTGGGACAGCACTTATGGCGAATGACTAATCTGCACTTCTGGCAGCTTTCAGTTTGAGTGGAACTGCTTTAATTTTTTTAATCGTTGTGGAATTGCGCGTGTGTTTAGAACCTGACAATGTTGGTTTTGGCATGGAAATGCGTGCAAAACACATTCTGCACTGACTTGTAGGAGAGATAATGGTGCGTTTGCGCCGTGAAGAATCTGCAGCACACATTTACTCCACAGGGTAAAGGTACCGTAACGGGACGTAGGTGGAGAATGCTTCCATGGAGCCATGGACACCATCGACGGCGACGGCGGAGTGGGTGGCGTGCAGTCTGTGGAGACGCTCTCACGGCCGCCTTGCATATATTGGAAATACATCGCTCATAATCCCTAGGCATAATTCGTCTCACTATTCGGCCGCCACGAAACATTTTTGGTGGAGTGCGCGGGGTCACCCCTATCCTGTCCCCAGCATAGCGCCGTGTGGCACCGTCTAGGCTACGCCGTCCACCTATGCACCATGACACCATGCTCGCATTCAGTGAGAAATTCGTCCGGTTTAAAATAAAGCGATTATGCATGAGATTAGAAGTACTGAGCTCCGCTTCTGCCACGGCATCTTTGGGAAATGCGAATAAGTAATGCCGGTTAGGAAGATAGCAGTCAACGGGGTTGAATTGACTGTAACTAGGCGGCAAAACGACCAAACGGCTCACTGGTGGTGGCGGCGCAAAGTTCAGGGGACCAGAATCATGACGGCCCCGATAGTAGGAGACCGACTCTTTTAGGCTGTTAACAATGACCCAGCTGAATGGACCAGAGCTAAGCAGGTAACGCCACCGAACGGTGGGGCCCAGTTGTGCTGTGCGCAAGGTGACCAATATATGACACGTGCGGTTCATGCGGTACCCTTGAGACATACGATTTTTGG
Source organism: Haemaphysalis longicornis (assembly GCF_048455015.1). Classification (NCBI taxonomy): domain Eukaryota; kingdom Metazoa; phylum Arthropoda; class Arachnida; order Ixodida; family Ixodidae; genus Haemaphysalis; species Haemaphysalis longicornis. Next base: position 76,927,249 of record NW_027526203.1, read on the forward strand.
TGATCTGACATGGCCTCCTGTTGACATAGCTTTTCTTTGCCGTAGATGCGGTCGGTTTGTTCTGGTTTCGGAAAAACCGAGCGAAAGAATATCGGACGTTAAAAAAAAAAAGTTAATGATCTTCCATTTTGTGAAGAAGGCTGACTTGAGAATCTGGAAGCAGTACACAAAATACACTCTTTTTTGGCGTAGATGCGGAGGGTTTGTGCTTGTTTCGGAAAAACTACGCGAAAGAATATCGGACATTAAAATAAGTTAGTGTTCTTCAGTTCTATGAAGAACGACGACTGGGAAGCTGGAAGCAGTACACAAAATACACGAAACAAAACACGTTTGTTAGTAGTTTGGGTCGAGTAATTAGACCTTAGCTCAATAAAACATTAAAAGGCTCGAGAGGTATTCTAGCGGGCAAACATGAAGCTGTCCGTTTTCCTCCCATGTCGTAGGCATCGTATTGTCTGCGTAACACCCCAACCCAATCCGCTGGACCACTGGGGACACAGTAGACTGCACGTGTCATCAGTGAGAGCATGAAACCTAATTCTACGCGTGCAAGACCCCCCCGCTACCCTCCACTCCCAAATCGTGCCTGGTAAACCAGCAACCAGTTGGGTGCGCATACTCTTCGAAGTAATGGCACCTACAAAATTGTCGCTCGGTAGCCCTTCAAACTGAACTAGAAATATTGGCTCATGTCAACGTTGCCGCTCCTCTGGCAGATGTTCCCAGGTACTCCGCGAGCTGGAACGTACGGGTGAAACAGTGGAGGCAGCGGCGTTCTGTCGTTTTCGCCCCCATTCGCACTTCTGTTCCGGCAGACGCTCCTTCGATTACCGCTGTCCTTCTTCCGAGCGAACGACAAGCGTCTGTTTATAGGGAGTTAAAACCTGGAAGTACTCGAGCTTTATTCAAGTGGACAAACATGTGGCTGTACATTTCCGTCCCGTGTCGTGGGCATCTCACTGTGTGCGTAACACACATCCACCCAAGCCCAAACCGCTTGGTCACTTAGGACATCTGACAGGTCGCATTGAGCCGAGAGGCTTCCACGTTTAAATTTCCCGCCAACCCAAAGCGCACGTCATCGCTAGTGGTGTGCAGACTAGCTGTGTATTAATGCCCGTCTTCGTCGTCCCCCACTCCCCCATAACCAGTGCACGCATAAAGCGGCAACTGGTGATAGGCGCTTGCTGCGGCGTGATATACATGGGCGAAAACGTCGCGCGGAAAGCTTTTCATGCTGAAGAAGAATAATAGGCTCACGTCACCGTTCAAAGAGGCCAAGTTGCTCTGGCAGTGCCTAATGGCGAATTCCATTGGGCGAACAGGAGCAAGTGCAGCGAGCAGCCAGAGCAGCACACGGGAGTAACGGGGACGTGTGCTTTCGTTCCGCGAATGAAACATTCGCACTGCTCCGGGAGCAGTGAAAAGAGGGGGAGGGCGAAATGTCAAGAGTCATGTGACGAAATGTTTCCCGCGCTCGCTTCCCGGAGCATTTCGCGCGCTCGCGATGTCCGCACGCAGTTATTCCACGCTAGTTTTGCCAGATACGTGCCGGTGGTTTTGTGTCTGCCTTCTGCATGGCGACGACTGAAGAAGCCAAGCGGATGTTCATGTTCATGATAAAGGGGTCACCATCGTGTCTCCCAAAAATTAGCTGCGAACGATAACAGTGTCCACCGTCATTTCCAGATACGACTCTACCTTCGGTCGCTGCTCCGGCGGGGTGAACAGGTGATGATGATGATGATGTCCTCAAATTTTTTGGCACGTACCCACAAGGGGGGATTGGTCAGGGCTAAACCGGTTAAAAACGTGGGGACTTCAAAATTTCCGGAAAGAGGCTGTAAAAGGAAACTTAGTTGTGAATGAAACCCGAATTACCCATTAATCAGCACCGCTGAGCAATTCAAACGACCTGAGGCAGAGAGAAAATTTTGAATGCAATTATATATATCCCTTCTTGCAAACCCCAGCTTTGATGCGCCAATAGATAATATAAGTATTATCGATAAAGTCAACCCCAACCGCTCAATCGGCTCCTTCAAAAACAGTTGTCTAGCTGTTGAGAAACGGCGACAGTCGAGGAAAAAATGTTCGATTGTTTCGGGGACCTGGCACCGCACACATAGTTCTGTAGGTGAAAGTTCCGATCTGAACAGATAGAAATTAAGCCTTGGAACCCTGCAGCGCAGCTCGGTGAAGGTCACCTCGCATTGCCGAGAGCCACAAAAATGAACATTCCACCCGTACTTTAAATGTTGGAACTCTTCAAATGATAAGAGTGAATCGGAACGGGTGGCGTCTAAATGCCAATATCGTCTTAGCTTCGCTGATGCAAATAGAGCCAGATTAGGAATTCTGAATTGAATGGGAGCTGTGACGGCGAGATTAGCTAAATGGTCCGCTTGCTCGCTGCCCCTGATGTCCGTATGGCCAGGGACCCAAGACACGCGTACCTCCTTCACGTGCCTTGGAACAAAAAATAATAGTGTGCGGTACAATGGAGAGTCCGAAGAGGAAGTTAACGCCGATATAACTGCCATCGAATCAGATAATATGATGATTTTTGATACATGCTGCGGTACTTTGCATAGAGCGAGAGCTATTGCTAAAAATTCGGCCATAAAAATGGGTGTGTAATCCGGGATTCGCAGCGAATAACTCCAGTCTAAAGATTGTGAAGAAATGCCAATTCCAGCTTTCTCGCCATTTTGAGATGCATCAGTATAAATCACAGAAGAAGCAGGATACTGGGATAAATATTCATTTAAAATAGCGGCTAATAGCGAGCGTGGTAGAAGTTTTGCAGCGGAAGGGAAGGGGTTTTGAAAGTAAAACTCAGTTTCTCGCTCGATTGTGGATACCGGAATGACGTCATTTAACTTAACAGAAATACAATCCAGGCATGATTGAACGAATAGCACTTGGGGGGAGATACGTTTAGGCCACGGAGATGTAAAAAATATACTCGTGAACAGGTGCTCGAACATAAACTCATGCAATGTCAAATCGTCGTCGTCGTCGCTGCTGCTGCTGTCCGATGATGAGCTTGCGCTTGAATCTGGTGCTTTCATCATCTAAAAGTAGCAGCAATTCCTTGTCCAGACGGCCGCGCTTAGCTGCTGCCGTACGCACTGAGCGACTACCGCGGCTGCTGGATTCCGCCATTTTTCCTCCGCCACCCGGGGATAAAACCAGAAGTGACGCAAAAGAGGTCATGTGACTTCGTCGGCGTTCCCTGTTACTCCGCCGCTGGCGACGGAGCACCGAGAACTGCTCTCGGCTGCTCTCGGCGCCAAAAAAGTGCTCCTCATCGACCAATGAAACACAACGCCCCTGCTCCTGCCCGACCACTGGAAGACGCCAGAACTCGCGAGAGCACTTTGGGTGCAGTTAGAAGTGCTCCTGTTCGCCCAATGGAAAGCGCTATAAAAAGGGGTCTACCGCCGTTATCAGCCGATTGCACAGCTTGTGAAAAAAAGCACCTTTGGCGGCGAGGGGTGATTTGCATTTGTTGCAAGCTTCTTGAGCATATCATCGCCTCCCACATTTACAATCACCTCGAGTTTAACAATGACTTTTTCACTAATCAACACGGGTTTAGAAAATGCTTGGCACATGACACTAACTTTTGGAATTCACAAATTCCTTGCACTTAAACATGAATAACTATCTACAAACCCATTGCATTTTTAGTCTACTCTAAGGCTTTTGACCGCGTCGCTCACGGCCGCCTCATATGTGAATTATCGTCCCTTCAATTAGACTCCCTTACACTCTCGTTGCTCCGTAACTTCTTATCTTTCCGCCAGCAATTTACAATAGTCAATAGCTTCACCTACACCTTCACTGAAGTCGCATCGGGCGTCCCTCAAGGTAGTGTTCTTGGCCCTTTACTCTTTCTAATTTACAATAATGACTTACCTACTAATATCTCGCCTTCCAGGCGGATTTTTGCAGACTGAATTATACATCGGCTCATAAGCACTCCTCATGATTATATCGCCCTTCAAAATGACCTTAACATAATTTTTAATTGCATGGTGTGACCCCTGGGAGATGACCCTTAACTTATCTAAGTGTAAATAATTTCCTTCTCTCGCAAACCAAATATTTCTAACCACACATTATCTATCAATACCGCTGACTTGACAAGTGCATCTTCATACAAATACCTAGGAGTACACTTAACACCTAACTTGTCATGATCGTCTCATATAACCAATGTCTGTACCGAAGCATCGAAATTATCAGGTTACCTACGCCTAAACTTGCGTAACGCAATTGCTGACATCCGTAAATTAGCCTATATAACTTTTGTTTGTCCACAATTTCAGCTTGCTTCATCTGTATGGTCACCACATCAAGCTTATTTAATACGAACACTAGAATAAATTTAAAATAGAGCTGCGCGCTTGATTTCTCGGAATTATGATTCACTGATTGTAGGGTTTAACGCGCCGACGCAACGCAGGCGATGAGGCGCGCCGTAGTGGAGGGCTCCGGATTAATTTTGACCACCTGGGGATCTTTAACGTGCGCCGAAATCTCGAGCACACGGGCGTTTTTGCTTTTCGCCTCCATCAGAAAAGCGGCCGCCGCAGCCGGGAATCAAACATTTCTCGGAATTATGACCGCCACGCTAGTGTCACTCAAATTAAAAAAAAATATGTTAATTCAGCTGTTAGAAATTCGCCGCTCAATCGCTCTTCTCTGTGTTTTGCACAAATACATAAATTCAGGTACGCCATTCCCACTGCCCTTGGAAGCCCCTGCACGCATGTCAGCACGGCTTCACCATCAATTCAGTTTCAAGCGAATAGTTGGTAGAACACGTTCATTCAACTTATCTGACCTGCACGTGCCATTTCATTGGGTAATGATATTCATAAAGCCATCGCCTGGTTATCGAACCATGATGCATTTGATGAGCGGCTTACCATCCAGTTTGCTTGAAGCTTATTCGAAGATTGTAATCTTGCTGTCATGTTGTCAAACTTGCCCTTTTTAACGCGACAGCGTTATTAGGCTCATTTTTCGATTTTCCCGTGGCTCCTAGCCGTCCGCTATAAGCCGTGCTCATCAGGCGTCCACAGAAATACCTCACCGGTGCAACACTGAAGCTACGACTGAGGATGCAATATTGGAGGGCACCGCTGAATCTAATGTCGCCCAGCGACAACTGAGCTGTGGAAAGGAGGACAATGATACTACGGCGGAAAAGAAAGGACACGCGTTTTCAGCGCGTGCAGCGCCTGCGCAGTAATGTTCGTTCTATGCCCAGTAGGCTGTAATATGCTCGGCAGGCACGGTTTCCAGCCGTTCCCGCATCTTACGCCATCACACCAAAGCGTGTTTCCACCAGAAGATGAAAAATATAAATTTTCGGTAATTCAGTCATAGAAGCTACACGCTGGCTACGAGGCGCGCCGAAGTGGAAGTCTACGGATTAATTTAGACCATCTTAGGATCTTCAACATGCGCCGCAATCTCGACCGAGGCATTCTTGTTTTCTGCTTCCATCAGGAAAACGGCTACCGCGGCCGGGAATCGAACCACTTCTGTCCTTAGGCGCGGCAGCGCAACGCTTCACCCACTGAGCCATCGCGGCGTGTTTTCCACGCAAACTTATGTCGGCACCAACACTGCGTTGCCTATCCAAAACAGGGGGCAAATGATTGACACCCGTCTCTCAGAAACCAAGGTTGGCGTAGACTATAAGCAGAAAAGAACTAAAATAAAGCCTACTATACAGCGACTAATCGCATAAGCTTTGAAAATAATTTTCACCATTCCCACGGTTCTGCTTCTGCTGCAAGCTCGGTTTGGCGTCACGACGCCAAGTTAAAAACCACTGTAAAACTGGGTGTGGATGCTCTGCCAGAAAAGAGCCACGGAAGTATGTCCGGCGCGGCTCTAGATACATGCGGTAGTGTCAAACTCACACGCACGAAAAAAAAAAAGAAAATCTTGAACCAATTCCCGCATTATCAAGCGCTAAACCAAGAGAACAGAAGGAAAAATACACGGAAAACGATAAGACTCATGTAGCCGCAGAATATGAGCTGAATATTGCAAAGCCTACAGTACCACAAATTCACAACCACAAAAACAAGTGAAAGAACCACCATCATCAGGACAGCAAAAAAGGCACTCCTCAACCTAGCAATTTTTACCGTGAGACAAACTAACAACGGGCGGGCCACCACGGTAACAGAATGCACATGCATACACAGGTCTAGCAGAAAAGGAAGGCCATTACCTTGATGGAGTGAAGAAATAATATTCGGAGCAAAGAATGGGCTCGAGAAGCGCAGGGCAGGAGCGGGTCAAGGTCAATGGGAGAGGCCTTCCCCCTGTAGTCGTCCTAAATAGGATTTGTGACAATGACGATGAATCTGCCTTCAACTTGTGTCTTCCTAACGTATTTCAGGACATCGGAGAAAGCACTCTCCTCGCACGAAGAGATCGGCTGGAAAAAACAAAATACGGATGGGCCAAAATATGAATTCACTCTTACACGACAAGACATGATATGGTAGTATCAAGTTCATTCGGGGAAAGTTTCAGAATTATGAGATATACGGCCACTCCGGGATGCACGAAAGTGCGAGGCCGCAAACTGTCGTAGTTGACTACTCTTGCAATCGTTTTCACTGCATATCCCTCCTGCATACAAAAACAAATAAACAAAAGTTGGAGACATGCTCTCGGCAATCCGACTAGCGGAAGTATTGAGAAGTTGGAGACATCCTCCCGGCAATCCGACTAGCGGAAGTATCAAAAGAAGCGTTAACATCATTATATAATCTGAGAGGTCATTATATTGTTTTCTATAGGCAGAATAGCTAATAGCTTCGATGGGGTGTTCCCACTCACAATGCAAAAATCTAACAGAGTCACCTGTACATCCGGACACTCTGGTCTGGAAGAGAAAGACGCATTGACCATGAGGCGCGTGAACTCGCATACCGCGTTCCTTGCGACCACGATGACCACACTGGCCTCCTCGAAAACGTCGATTGAATCCTAATCTTATGCCTAGAAACGCGAGATCTTTTCTCTTGCTATAAAGAGGTCTCAAAACTGAAGAAATAAACTCTGTGGACTAAAAAGCAACACAAGTATCGGCGAACGTATGTGCGTTTAGGTGTTAGGTGTTAACATCAGACATTAACTTAACACTCCGCTAAAGGTGAGGAAACATCCACCCTCTTGCGCGCAACATAGCCATGTGCAAGGGTATGGTCACGGGAGATCAACTTGAACATTACGTATTCCACTTCTTCGAAACACGAAAGGCAGCTTCAACCAGCCCGTTACCTCAAATCAGCGCAACATGATAGGGAGGGCCAGGGAAGATGCTTCTGCGTCAGGTGCCCTAGACTTCAGATTCTACCATTTTGCTCCCTGCGGTCTTTATTCTTTATTCTTTATTAAAAAAAAAACCTTACATGCCCAACAACAGGGCATTGGGTAAGCGAGGAATAAGGAAAGGTTCAGACAGATAACGTACAATTGACAGGCATGGTAAGTGCAACAACAAACAATAGAAATGGAATCACTTATTTCCCGATAAAGGCCGAGGTACTCGCAACCAGTGTTGCGGAGTTACCAGTCCGGAATCGGAAGGATTCCGGAATCATTCCACATTTTTGCTACCCCTGGAATGGAATGGAATGTGAATGGAATGGCGACAGTTCTTGAAGGAATGGAATGGGAATGTAATTAAGTGCAATTTGTCCGGAATGGAATGGGAATGGAATTACATGTATTTTCCCAAAATAAAGCACATGTACTTTTTCCTTCTACGCGCGGTTTTTGTCAAAATATGCATAAACAGGCAAAAGAACCCACCAGCCAAAGTTCAAACATCAGAATTTAACAAACACATTACAGTTAAAATCGATTGGCTGGTTTCAAGCACGGTATATGTATAAGCAGCACCCTACTACAATTCTGCCCTTATATACAGCGCTGCTACGACATTCGTCGCGATTCTCCGCATAATAACCGCAGCTCTAAGCCGTTGGTATTCGTGGTGGGGAACTACCGCGGAGGCATGCCCCCTCCCCCCGGACCGGCCGCCAGGGGGCCGAGCTGTGTGAACATGCTTCGCATGTGCTTCGGAATTTTTGCTTCCTAAGTGCAAAATCAGCTTCTTCAGCAGCTCCAAACTGACCCCAGTGCTTCATTAACGTGTGCTGACCACCCGAAAGCGACGATTCGACCAAGGAGGACAGTACGTATTCGTAAATCGTTCTACGAAGTGTCGCGACGGAGGTTAGGCCTAATTCTCTAGCGTCGCTCAACGACCAACAAAGCCACAGCCGCAGACGCAAACGCGGCTGCTCTTGAGGCAGCTGCCGACGCGGCTGCCGGCTCGACGACGGCGGCTCCGCTTCCCCCGGCGCAGCCACACCCAGCCTTCGGTGACAACGACTCTCATTCGGAACCTTCAACATCGACGATGTCAAAGAGTTCAGCGGCCGTTCACCGAGAAGAGGCAAAGCACTCAGACTCCGAAGACGACATTGACCTAGAAGAAAATATGGATGAAGAGGACACCCAGGACTGGCAAAGAGTCTTACCCACTCGACGGAATCGGACCACCAAAGCTGACAGAGTAAGTCGTACTCGTTTCTTACTACAACTGAGGCCTCTGGCAAAAATCCAAATAAGAACGGTCCCTAAGCAGGCTATTGCCAATATTATTAGACTTACAGCTCCCAGCGCGGAGCTCGCCGAAATGGCCTCTGTAACCTACGACGACGCAGCGAATAGTTCCCGCATAAGGCTTTACGATGAGAGTCACGTTGTCAAAATGCTCAAGATCGATCGCCTTACGTTCAGGAAAGGATACAGGAAGCACACTATTGAAATCGCCATTGACCGCATGGATCTGAACCGAAACACCATAAGAGGTGTAATACAGATTGACCGCAATGACACGCCTGAGAAGATTTTCAACTGGCTTCGCTGTGAACAGACCGACATTCTGAAAGTCCAGAAGATTGGTAAATCGGACCGCGCCATAGTGACATTCGACGGTACGACTCTGCCCATGGTAGTAAAGTATTATATGGAACTGGTCAAAGTGGACGAATACAAACCGAAGAGGCTTGTATGTTTTAATTGTCACAACCTGGGACACATGGCACGCTTCTGCCCGCCTATTGGTGTATGCAGGGAATGTGGAAGGTTGCACCCGGATACGGACGATTGTGTATCGACAGTGTACTGTGTTGCCTGCAAAGAGGTTGGACACCTTGCAGTTAGTAAAGTCTGCCTCAGCCGCCTTCCTCAGGAGGTCGACCGACGGACTGACCAGTCGACTGCTACTAAACGCAGCACTAACAGAAGTCTGGGAATGCGGCCTGGCGTCAGTTGGGCGGACGCCATAGCACCTGCAGACAAACAGCAGCATGGAACACCCGATAACAACGGTCCTAATAATGACGGCACCAAACAAAAAGGACAGGAACCTCTTGACCTTTCGCTGGAAAATGCACATTTGAAGCGTCAGTTGACAGAACTGCGAACTGAGCTACAGCAAATCCGCCAGGAACTCCAAAGCCTGCGGCAACAAGCGGCACAGCAACACCGCGACGTCCTTCTTCGTCACCCGCCCCTAGCGGTAGGCGCAGCCGCTCGCGCGCGAAGAAACGAACGCCTACGACCCAATTTGCAAATACTACGGAATCCAAGAAACTGGTCACGACTCAGATGCTGACCCAACGGGATGCCCAGCTCAAATTCGAAGCGTCTCGAGAACTGCAAAAAGCCTTCAGTGGAAGTCATGAACTTCAAGGCCTTTTCAATACATTAACCGCGGACATCCGTCAACTCACTCAGCAGATGAGAGGTTTCCTCCAAAGTACGTCGCCTGAGCAAGCTAAGAGGAAGAAGGTACAGCGACACCAATAACAGTGACGCACATGCATCCCAACCGGCTCATCATTCAGTGGAACTGTCGCAGTTTCTCTACCTACAGTCCTATTCTTAAACAACAAGTCGCTACACTCAGACCTCTCGCGCTTCTCCTACAAGAAACGAGAGGAGTCTATAAAATCCCAAATTACAATACGTATATGACACCCGCCATTGTGCATGTGGGCGCCAACGCAGTGGAAAAAATAGAAGGCCAGGCAGCAATCCTGGTGCAAAAAGACTGCAAAGCGGTACAGTACCGTTGGGATCTTGACTGTAACAGGCACAGGGAGGTCATAGTAGTCAAGGTTGATCCCCCTGGGAGCAGGCCCGTATTACTGGTGTCTGTCTATTACAGACCGTATGGCTCAGACCGTTACAGCGACACGTACGATTGGATTACTCACATATTTTCTTTACTAAGATTTGACGGCCCGGTTATCGTTGGTGGCGACTTTAATGCGCGAAGCCCCTTATGGGGGTACACGAAGACGGACGTTAGGGGATCCCTCCTTGAACAAGCCTTAGAGTTTAGTCCGTTGGATCTACCAAACGAGTTTAATGTGGCTACTCGTATTGGACTCCATTGCACTCAATCCGACACAACTCCAGACCTCACCTTGTGTACGCCAGGTGCAATACGCGGTTGGGATGTTGCCGACATCACATGGGGAAGTGGTCACATCCCGATCCTTATTCAGATTAACGCCAAGAAGGTACGAGTTCGCAAGAGATACGCTATTACTTCGTGGCCCCTCTTCAGATACTCCTTCCACACGAGTCCCGACCCGTCCCTTTCTGACTTTATCGAGGCTTTGCAACAAGCCCGAGGTCATGCAGTCGACGAAATCGAAAGTACGGTGGAAGTAGAGAGACCAGATACTTACATGATTAGTCTTATGAGGAAGGCGCAAAGGCTTACCCACCGCTACCGCACCGGAGGCAAAACGCACCGCGATCTCATGAAACTCAAAAAGCACTACAGGTGCATTAATGAACATCAAAAACAACTGCAATATGAGCGATGGTATCGTCTTTGCGAGCGCCTGGATCAGGAAAAGAGCCTCTCTCATCTCTGGGCTATTTTCCGTAGCCTCAGTTGGAAAGCCAAAACTAAATTGCCAGTGGTAGACGCCTTACTCCTGAAAGATACTCCAGCAACGGTAGAATTGGAGATTATGAAAACCTTCTTTCCGCATGCGACTCAGGATAAGTCCCGGCTGCGTACTTTGCCGGTCATTACAGTTTCGAGCCCGCAAGAGTTGCTTGACTGTCCTTTTACCCTAGCAAAACTACAGATCGCGATCATGCAAGGAAAACCCCGCTCGCAACCAGGACATGATGGGGTTACATGGCAAGAGCTCCGAAACCTACCCACCATTGGTCACGAAGCCCTTCTTTCGCTCATCAATCAATCGTGGACAACCGGTATCGTTTCGGACCACCTGAAGACAACTATTCTACACCCAATTCCTAAGCCAGGTAAAGATTCCAGAAAGATTGAAAACCTCAGACCAATATCCCTTACACCAACAATCTGCAAATTGACTGAACGTATGATTAACAACCGGCTGCAATTCCACCTTGAAAATACTTCTTGGTTTCATCCTGCCCAAACGGGATTTCGACCCAACCTCGGCACCCAAGATTATCTTTGGCTTCTCCGACGCATATTGAATCGCAAATCCCGCAAGCATTGTCCGGACTACTTGTTAGCCCTGGACATGCGCAAGGCATTTGATAATGTAAATCAAGAAGGCATTCTACGCGAACTAGCGCTTGCCTTCCCCAGCCAGAAAGCACAGAACTGGATTAGGAATTTCCTCGAACACAGGCCGATTCGCCTCAACCACAAAGGCTATCAAACCTGGTCACCCTCAACATTCTATTTGGATAGAGGAGTCCCCCAAGGATCGATTCTCGGACCTATCCTCTTCAACCTCGCCATGAATCGGATCGCAAGAACACTTGAACAAGACACATCCGCACGTTTCGCGATTTACGCGGACTACATTGTTGTCTGTGCCGATTATCCTGACCACATGATCATGCAAGCGGAGCTTCAATCGGCTGTACTCAGCCTAGAAAAATCCCTTTCTGACTTCAATCTTCACCTATCCGCACAAAAGACTGAATTTCTCAGTGTGGATGGCCGCACCGCCACAAATCCAGCATTTCACATACCATTGCAGATAGGTGACTCCACCATTCAGTCCAAAAATGGGACAATCCGTTTACTCGGAATACAAGTAGGTAGCTGCAATAGTCCAAACGCGTGGATACGGCAACTTCGTTCCACATGGCGCCCTACACTCCACCTCGTTACTCCGATGTCCAACAAATACGGAGGAGTGACCCAACGGACCTGCCTCACACTCAGCAGAGCAATAGGCCTGGGTAGACTGACGTACGGGTTCCCTGCATATGAATTTAGCACTAGTCACGTCAAGGATCTCCAGATACTGTACAGGTCTCTTGTTCGTGCTGTCACGGGCCTTCCTCGTCACACCCCAATAACTACCCTCGAACAAGCCCTGCCTTTACCTCCGCTTAATATATTGATCGAAGAAACGCAAGCACGGCACCGTCATAGGCTTGAACTCACTCATCAGGGCTATAAGCTACAGAAATGGGACCAACTCGATAGCAAGTCGGATTTGGACACGCTTCCGTCTCTGCTTCCCCCCTGGGAAAGGCCAGCGGTTGGAATTATAAGAAAGCGGCCGATTCCACGCATTTGACATGAGGCCCGTGAACAGCTTATCAGCAAACTGAGCGCAGAACGCTTGCAAGATGAGTTGGACATCTTCACAGATGCTCCCGTAATGGGTAATGAGGCGGGAGTAGCATGGCGATGCCCAGACCTTCCGCTTCTCAATGGATCAAATCGTGTATTTAATCATTTCGGGCTAGTGGAAGAAGCGGAATTGCTTGGTATCTTCGGCGCCCTTCGAAGACTTCAGGAGCAGGAACCCCAAATCACTGCTCATAGTATCACTCGCTTTAGGATCATCACCGACTCCCACGTGGCCCTTCAAGAACTGAACAAGTCGTACCGTCGCAATGGAGTTGCTAATCAGATTCTTTCACTAATTAAAACGCTACAGAAGAAAAACTTGGAAATTAGATTGGCTTGGACACCTGGCCATTCCACCAGTGCTGTTGGGAATCAGGAGGCACACGACGCTGCCCGGGAGAGTCTTCAGTCTCTTTCACCTCCCACTGACCCCACTCGCACAAACAGCAACCCTCCAATACCTGGCACCAACAGCGTCGCCAACTGCACACTGAGAGCCGTAGGCGACTACACGATGCGTCTCCGCCTGGATTCTTATCCCTCATAAGCGGACTGTCAAGATCGGCTGAAATTTTCGCAAACAAAGCCCACGCGAACGTGGCGTACACCCCGGACATTCTTAGGAAATGGCACTTTCCAAACGTCACTTGGTCGGCCTTCTGCCCGTTTTGTGACACGGACACCATTCCGAACTTGGGTCACCTAATCTGGAGGTGTCCTGCCTTCCCCAAAGGACGTGATACACTGATCCAGAAATTCACCCCGCTATCTTCAGAGAAAGATCACCTCGACCTACTTAGATCGGACCCCTCCGCGCTTGAGTGTGTGGAGAACTACGCGATTGTGAGTGGCCTGTTCAAGGCATTGTGACGCGTGTTTCTAATCAATGTGCCCGGACATAGATGTGAAAGGAGCTAGGGCTATAGCCATGACTTGAACATTGAACAGTGATCTTTTAACTGTAAACTTTTTTTTTCTCCTGACCCAATCCCCAACCAGGGCCTACGGCCTCCTGCTCAATAAAGCCAGCCAATCATTCACCCCCTCCCCCCTTCTCTCCCACTAACTGGGCCTTGTGATTGTTTACCTTGGCGGCGCATCCGCCCCGGCTGCGAGCTGTCTCCGCCCCCCCCCCCTCAACTTTTGTTTTTTGCTTCTGGAACCTTCGGCGACTCGCATCCAACCTTCCCGTCAGCGGGACGCTGACGCGGTGCTTGTGTTCACTGCAAACTTCCACATATCAGCTTACGCCCCATCTCACCTCGCGCTCCCCAGTTCTCCCCCAGGAACGTTTGCAATACTGTCCCTCCTGTCTAGACAATTGGACGCCTTTGCCCGAAGAAGTGTCGACGAAGGCCTAAAGTATTGGTTCTGGAATCCACTCAAAACAGGAACGAGAGCCCATGAAATAGGAACTACGGCCTAGGCTGCGCATCCCAGCTCCGACGCGGCAATTGCCGGCCGAATATTGGCCGCGTTCGCCCTGTTCTAGGGAGCGTCTGCAAAATCAGCGAACAGCTCGTGGCACAAACGAACCTCTCACCAGATAGAAGAAGCTCTTAATCGACCAGATTTAGGGAAATCCTCAAGGTGGAGTAAGTTTCTGTGAAGGAAAGTTTGACATCCACCGGAATAAAGCCATACGGCGGCAAAGGAAAGCTATACAGCTTTCTCAGAAACTTCGCAGTTGAAGAAAATTTGTCCTGGTCCAGGATTCTTACCCGGGACCACCGCTTAAAACCGGAGCAGTCGCTCTACCAACTGAGCTAACCAGGAGGCTAGCAGTTTGTATCCGGAGAGCGAATCGATCAACATATCGAAGTGAAGGACAGGTGTTAATCGACCACGTTTAGGGGAAATTCCCAAGGTGGAGTAAGTTTCAATAAAGGAAAGCTTGACATTTACCTGAATGCGGCCATACGGCTACAAAGGAAAGCTAAACAGCTTTCTCAGAAACTTGGCAGCTGAAGAAAAATTCGTGCCGGTCCAGGATTCGAACCCAGGACCACCGCTTAAAGGGACACTGAAGTGAATTTGTCAAGCTCCCGTTTTTGCTTGCACTGCGTAGACTGGCTCAAATTAGCACACTTTTCATCGTTTATCCGGTTGACAAATCGGTAATTATTTTCTAAAGCGCGAAAGGAGAAAAACTACCAGCGGTTTGCGGCGGCCGCACCAACTAAGGCTGTGACGTTGGGAGGAGGGGAACCGTGATTGGACGATGCCCAAGGTTAGCAATCAAACAAGTTTCGGTTTCGGTTCTGTAAAACACAACCAATGGCGTTGTTGGATGGGCATTCTCAATATCTCAGTAATCATCGTACCGCGCTTCTGCTATGTTTTCGGCTGTAAAATGCATAAGATAAGCCTCCCAGGACGGCTTGGAATCGTAGCATTCACTAGCCGAGGCCTACGCCGTGCATGAACGCCCTCCGCGTCCCCGCAGACGCTCAAAGGCCATGCGTTTTCCCCGTATATTTGGAGCTTGCCTCACTCATGCCTGTATAGTAAACGGCGTGTTCGCACCAGGCCAAGGGTCTGTTGATTCTGGCCTGTGCCCACTGCCCGCAAGCAGTCGGTGCTTATGGCAACAGCACGCCAACGAGAACTCGCTAGCGCGCCAGTGCCAGCCTGCGCGTGTTCTGTGAACTAGTTCGTGGAGCAATGAACGTTGTGGCCCCCAAAAAAGGTGAACTCAGTATAGAAAACATCGGCGGAAAACGAAAAAGTTAACTTATATAAAAAAAAAAACAGGCACCCGCGGGGATTCGAACTTGTGACTTGCAAAACACTTGCTCTGACATACCTAGCGCTCCAAACCACTCGGCCACGGGCCTTTTTTTTATTATTACATGGGAAAATACGCTCAGACGTTGCAGTACGACGAATACAAGCAAACAAAACATTACCCTGAAGTTATGAGAAGCAAATATACATCAAAATTCAGGCAAACACACGCAAGCGTTCAAAAGAGGGAACCAGTGAGGTGGTTGGTCAAGCGAACTATACACACTATGTACAAATGCCACAGTTTCTCGGAAATAAGACTTAGTTGATCTTGGTGGCTCAGCATGCCTATCACATAAGCGGCATCGCCACAGACTGTACAAACCATACAACACGAACATGTCATAAGGTGGCTCACCAGGATAGTCGAATGGCAAAAATCGGATAGAGAAAGGCGTAATATCCATGTCTTTTTTTGAGCGTTCGCTGTAGAATGTCCCAGAAAAAGACAGCATCTCGGCAGTCTACAAAGCAGTGATCAATTGTCTCTGGTCGAGTACAGAACCGACAGTCTGTCGACCAAGCTATAAACAGACCCCGATCTTTCATCCAAGTTTTAACAGGGAGCGTGCCAGTGTGCAATTTAAAGAAAAATGGCGGAACCGAATGTGTGTTCCGCCACTCGGCCACGGGCCAGCGCGGCCGATCTTGGAAATATAAGGTATATAATGTATAACCAGTTTACACTTTTATTTAGTTTTAGCATTCCAAGCAGCTTAGGTGACTATTTGTTGTTTTGGGCTCGTGCAGTAGGCATCCCCCAAGTTTCCACAATATCTCACGTCTAGCAATTGCATTTCTTAGACGGAAAAGCGTTCGCAGATGCGTAGTCGTGCTGCTGGCCGCTGTGCTTGTTCGCCCAGCGCAAAAAGTGCTTCCCGCACCCTAGTTTTACGCTGTGAGGTAAAACTATCAGTTGATTTTATTTCCTCAGTACCTATATTGACTTCGCTGACTCTTCTCCCGCCTTCAAGAGGCCTTATATTTTCCTACTGGCGTACCAGTCAGCGAAGCGTCGCATGTGCGCTTGTGCAGCGCTTGTGTGAAGCGACCTTGACTTGGAGCTAGATAGAGTTTACAAACTAACCAAGTAAATAAACGCACAGTCTTCCATTGACAAACGTGTCCTGGCTTCGTTTCAACTGACCGAACGAATTGCGACGACCCGTCGGCGGTCGGCGGACGAAACGCTGGGCCGACTGACTCTGTCTGAAGGCCGGGGAGCCGTGCAGTAGTGCAGACAATTGCGAGCTCGGCTCCTCCCGACGTCACACGAAAACGCCACAGAGAATGGGCGAGCGTAAAGAGAGGAGGACAGCATTTTAGAAATAATTTTTCTACTAAATAAAACCGCGTAAACGCGCCCAGAGTGGTCGAAACATGGCCTGTGGACTCCGGACAACAATTTGCGCTAGTAATCCCGCAATGTTTACATATCACTTCAGTGTCCCTTTAACCGGAGCAGTCGCTCTACCAAATGAGCTAACTAGGAGTCTAGCAGCTTGTAGCGCGAGAGTGAGTTGATCAGAAACTCGAAGTGAAGAACAGGTGTTAATCGACTAGATTTAGGGGAAATCTCGAAGGTGGAGTAAGTTTCTATGAAGGAAAGTTTGACATACACCTGAATGCAGCGATACTGCTACAGAGGAAAGCTACAAAGAAGCTCTCCGTCACCTGAACAGTTGCTACTGCAACCGACAAAAATATAATAAATAATTCTCGAGACAGCAATTACAGCTCTGATGACGACTTCTGCTTCCCCATGCTGGATGTAAGACTTAAGTAACCACATACGTGTCGCCTGAAAGAAGAGGAGGAGGGAGGGGAGGGGGGCTGTTGTTGGCACTGCCGCCGAGCTGGCGCCTGTGGGCGACAAAAGAAGCCCAATGATTGATTTAGGAGCACGCTCATACTGCACAAGCTGGGCGATGCTTCCCCCTTCACTTTCTGTGCTACCCCCCCCCCCCCTCTTCCTCCTAGCTTTTTATAGGAAGTAAACGCCGATTTCATAGCGCACTATCGCACACTTGCTCCTGCGCCCAGCGGCTCACGTACGCACAATACGTCCGCCAACATGGCACATTGGAAACAGTTTTTTTTTATATTATCCGGGAAGAAAAAAAACAAGCTGCACACTGCAAGCTTTGTTCCGAAACGGTTCCGACCTATTGGAAAGCGAACGCTAGCCGCTTTCCCTTGCTTTCCCGATTCTCAAGGGCAGTTTTCAGTGTAAATGCGACGTCAGCTGACGTGGAACGCGTGTTTTCCACGGCATCCCTGATAATGACAGCAAAGCGAAATCGGCTCTCAAACACGTCTTTCGAGCAGCTCATGTTTGTCAAGCGCCAGGCATAGGCAGAAGGCAACTGTTTTTTTTTTTTAGAACTGATCGTTGAAGCAGCCGTCATTTACACTTCGTGTTTTGAGAACTGTATGGCGAAGCACCCATTTAGCTGATACCATTTTGTTACGTAATTTGATGAATGAAACAAAAATAAAGATTTTTTTCGACCTTTCAGTGCAGCTTGAGATCTTTATTACAGCATATAAAATTCACGAGGACATCTAATTGCGATGCTGAGCACCAGGTCACGGGTTCGATTCCCGGCCGCGGTGGCCGCTTTTATGATGGAGCAGAAAAGCAAAAACGCCGGTGTGTACGAGATTTCGGCGCAAGTTGAAGATACCCAGGTGGCCAAAATTAATCCGGAGCGCTCCACTACAGCTCGCCTTATCGCCTGCGTTGCGTCGGTGCGTTAAACCCTACAATCAATCAACGAGGGCACCTAAGCACTTTTTCTGGTGTAGGGATTTCCGCAACACTAGACTGGCCGACTGCCGAACGTGTCCTTCTATTATTATGGTTATCATTTTTCTTTACTTTTTTTTCGGTTGATCGCCCAGACCAGAGGACAGTTGGGGGAACCTACATTGCTACTCCACTGCATGCAACTCATCAAATTAGTTATACAGGCCTCAGTTATACAATGAGTTATACAGGCCTTGGACTCAGTTTTTGCTGAGCCCGAGGTCGCAACGAATTCTCTAAGTCCTTCTTTATTTAGCTAGATTCAAAGGTTGCGTTGTGTAAAAGTGTGAACTATCTCCCAATTTCCAAAAGAAAAAAAACAAGACGCAAGTAGTATACGAACAAGTGCACTATCCCAGTATACACTAACGAGAGAAAAACATTATCTCGGTGGTTCCCACCGAGACACCCATACAAAGGTCGCGCATACTATAAGCACAGCCTGAACTTTCGATCGTGGGCAGTGGATGATACCTGACGCACGTAACTACGCTTTTCGGCAAGGGCGGCATTGCAAGCCTGCACACAATCAAACACAGAAAGTTCTCAACCTATCCATGCTTTCAACGCGCGCTTGACATCAGTGAGAGCTAACGACCTCTGCGGCCCGTGATCCGTATTTGGTGCAAAGGCAGGACAAGGTGCTGGAGCGGTAACTCTTCCAACTGATACCACCAGATCCAGAGGTTCTGTTCCCCGTTAACAAAATTATAGTTCTAACCATACTCACGACCGCTCCATACTCGTGTAAACTACTACGCGTGTAATACGTGTTTAAGGAATATGTCTTCTTCAACCATACTTTTGTCAGTACAAAAAGAACATGTCGTCACTTAAGCATTAACACATTCAGGCTTAAACATTATGAAAACACCACAACTCGCAAAGACATGCTGACCATGGGAATAATATAATTACTAACGGGAGAACTGCCCCTGTGGGAATTGGTGGGGTGATCGCACTGCACGAGTTCAGCCACAAAGCCCTTTTCCCTTGACCTTGGGGACGTGTTTTGCGTGTTTTAGCAGTTCTTAACGAGTGTAATAACATTAGCTTTATGGTGGGTTCATTGGTAACTTGATTATCACCCGATAAAACGGGGAGGAATTAGAGGAATGGAATTGAACTGACCGGCCATTCCCGGAATGGGAATGGGCGATCTTTTCGCATTCCGAGGAATTGAAAGGAATGGAATTTAGGCGAATTGTCACTCCCCGGAATGGAATTGGAATGGAATTGGGACGCCCATTCCGCAACACTTCTCGCAACAGGCGAGCGGCCGCCGCAGCTGCTCCCCGTGAGGCGGTGGCGCCTTGCAGCGAAGCACTCGAGACGTAAAGGGAGAGGGGGTCCGCTCTTCCGATAATCATCAGCAACCCCCGAGTGCTCTGCTGTCTTTCGCGCTCCGAATGCGGTGCGCATGAAGCTGCCCGATGTAGTTTAGCTGGGCGCAGCCTTGCGACTCCAGAATTGTGACGCGTGGTGGTTTCGTTGCTATTACCGCGAAATGATCCGTGGTTCGGCTATTGTTATGGAACGTATTTTTAGATGCGGCGCATCTCTTGCTCTGAGGCATGTCCCTCCTGCGTCGGCGTCGGCGGCGTCCGCACGCCACCTGCGCATGCGCGACTCTCCTCCGCTCTTCTCTCCGACAACTGTGCGCAACACTCTCACTCCGTCTCATTACTATAAACAACAGGTGCGTGCGCGCGCTTCGCTCGCTTCGCTCCGCTCCCGTCGCGCAAATGCGCCCATGCGCGACTCTCCTCCGCTGTCTCCTCTCCTTCAGGCGCGGTGACTATAAAGCGGGTAGCGCGCTGCGATGGTTCAGTCAGCGCTCACTCTGGTTCGACTTCGCGTCACTTTGCTTGGCGACTGCGTGCTTTTAGTGGATTCTTCCGATGAAGACGTAATGGAAGCGACGGTCCCTTCAGTGAGTGGTGTGACACAATCCAATACCAGCGTCACTCCAAACGCTAAAGTAAAATTACGCCCATCTTCCCGCGTGTGAGAACACCCGCATGTGATGGGATGTATCATACGCGTTCACAACACGTTTCACCCGATTTAGAGAATCAACCCAATGGAAACGCCAATGGGACCCCGCGATGCGTCGCATCACATCAGGATTTCCTCTCGGGAAGATGGGCGTAATTTTTAAAAAGCTTTGTTGTTGATCATCTTAAAAATTAACACTGCCCTTTATGTTATCCTTAAGCCGACTTGAAGGTGAAAGCCCGAGTGCCGCTGCATTAAAGACATAATACGCATGATTTGGTGAAAAGCAAAAACGCCCGTGTGTACGAGATTTCGGCGCACGATAAAGATCCCCAGGTGGTCAAAATTAATCCGGAGCCCTCCACTACGGCGTGCCTCATCGCCTGCGTTGCATCGGCGCGTTTTTGGTTGCACGTTTTTTTCCGCATTCATGTCCACCGTAGACACATCTTTCTTGCTCTTCTTGCGCGAATATTTTGCGGACAACCCTGATATTGAAGTCCGCAAAAATTCGCTTTTTCATCCACATTTCCTACCTTAATTAGTATGCTTAATTAGGCTCGTAAATTAGCGAAATAAATATTAGCCATTATTAATAGGCCTAATTTGATTATTCATCCACCATATTACGGTTTGCCATCTCCTTTAAATCATCGAGTCATCTACTTCATTCGCTTTTAGTGATCCATCTTATTTTGCTGACTCATTCACTTCTATCCCGGAGTCATATATATTCAATAAATTTAACTCACTTTAATTCCCATTAATTTACCTAGTCAGGCACCTAATTCACTTTATTTCACTTCGATTCCTCGTATTCTCTTTTATAACCTCCATTCACTTAGCCATCCCCTTTCATTCACTTTGATTCCTCTAAATTAACTTCTAATCGTCTTAATTCCCAACAATTTCTCCTTGTTTTGTCGTCCTTCCTAACCCGCTTTGATCGATTATAATTCACTTTCGCTCCTATTAATTTACTGTGATTCACCTTAATTGGCTTTGATTGCTCGTAAGTTAACAACTCTCGATTCGCTTTGTCATCCACTCATGCGCCGTCATTCTCTGGTCCACTTTAAGTGTCTTGAACTAGCTGGAGGTGTCCAGAACTTTTATACAATGGGTATTGGCGACCGGTTTTCGCTCAAGGACGTGACGAAATGACGATATAAATAAGGCTTTTGCCTAAATGATATCGACACTTTTGGAAATACACAAGTCCTATTTACCTATAGATGTTCATTACAAATTTAAACTTACCAAAATTAATTCAGAGGTAACACATTGAAACTGAACGAGTTTATTGACCTGCGCCACTGTAATGGTTACATGTCTGTTCGTTATGAGGCAGCAACAAAGCAAAAAACATGGAATAACAATAACTTTTGTTTTAAAAAAACTTTATGGAGACGAAGTTGATGGTGCATCAGTATCGAGTCATGACTCCTTTAGCAGCGATCACATGTTGGATTCTGGATGGAAGCGATGCATAAGAAGCCTCCAAGTAGCCTCTGTCCTCTTTAATGACGTTACATGCGGCTTGAATCACGTGCCACAGATCGTCCGCCGATGCTCTATGCAGTCCTTCCTTCGACAGCGCTGCCTTTATCCTTTTCCATACAGGCTCGATAATGCTCACGTCGGCACCTTTAGGGATCCATTAAAGTTGACGCACACCGCGGTCAGTTAACAGTTTCTTGACACTTCTTGCGGTGGGCAGAGGTGCCAGGTCTTGCTGGAAGAGGTAATCGCTTTCGGGAAATAGGCGGTCTAGGGCATATGGGATCATTGCATATTCCAGGATTTCGGAATATTTCTCTGCAGTTAGGGAGGCTTCAATTCGGTGTAGTGCGCCAAGTCCATCTCTGGACATGACGGCCCACACGTGTACGGTGGTACTTTTGCTTGAGGCCACTTCTTGTATGTACTCCGGCTCGTAGGGAGTGTTCACAGGATGCCAGACGCGACCTTTCTGGTCCCATCTTGTGGTAAACGTTGATTCGTCCGAGAACACCCCCTGCTTCCAGTCGTCAACGCTCCAGGTGCTGTGCTCAGACGCAAACGAGAGACGTGCTGCTTTGTTGTCGTCGGATAAAACAAGCTTTTGCGCGGCGACACAGCTCCTCAGTCCGGCTTCTGCCAGCCTTCTTTTCACAGTAGTCACTGAAGCTGAAACACCTGCAAGTTGAGCATGCTGCTGCGCAGTGCCAAACGGATTAGCATATGCCGCGGCGACCAAAACTTCGTCTTCAATGGCGCTGGTAACGCGAGGGCGACGATCATGAGGGGCGACACAAATTCGCCCTTCATTTCTATAAGCCTGAATAATGCGGTTCACTCTGTTCGTTGATCGTCCTGTTAGTTCAGCGATTTCTCGCTGCGTATAAGACTTCAAGCATAATTCCACAATGCGCACACGTTCACTGTGAGGCACTCTTGACATGGTGGGGCCTGCTGTGAAAAGAACAATGCAGCCGTAAAGGGCATTGAAAGGGGCGTATAAAAACTGGCATCAGTGCTTTGTGCTCTCCTCTCGTTTTTCAGCGTGAAAGTGACGCCACGGGGCGGACTCTCTCGCATCCACCTTGGTCCCACGTAATTCGCGCCAGCAGCGCCAAATCCTCCCCTAGTAGTACGTGGCCTCTGAGAAACGTTGCATTAATCGCCATGGCAACGAGTGGCGAGGGGGGAAAGGGCGTTTGCTGACGTCGCGGTGGTTGCTGACGTCATTTTTCCCGTGGCAGTCAGGCCAGGCCGCCGCGCCCCGGCCCCTGAAACCGACGCTCGCCCAACTTTCGCGACTGCTGCCGGTCGCTGCCTCATGGCCCGCGCGGCAATGGCACCAGGCGCGAAATTTGGACGAGCGGCGGCGATGACTCGAAATGGCCGTCGCCCGTCGTTTGTTATGTGTGCAGTAACGTGTTCAATAACTGAACAAAGGAAAGCATGTAGGTAATAGTATGTTTTCTGGTGTCGAATTGTTGTCTTTGTGGCGATATTAATTGGAGTGTTACACAAACATTCTTTTCTCTTTGCGTTTATTCAAAATTCATATGAGGACGTCTTTGATTCGAAGTCATGAAAACACATGTACTACACTCATATATTCCACATACATTTTAGGTACACAGTATTGGACTAAGCAAAAAATATGACATGCAAATGTAGGCACCATATTGTACAATAGGAAAAAACCGTGCTACATACACATTTACAATAACACGGTTAGGCGGGATAGTTGGTATTCTGAATTCATGGCTGTAACTTTTGCGCAACTTTAGACGAAGACAGATACAGGTCTTCGTGTCCCTTTTTGTATCTGTCTCCGTCTAAAGTTGCGCTAAAGTTACAGCCATGAATACACATTTAGCTACACAATACTTGATTACGAAAGAACTTCGAAAGTTGTAGTCCTTACACAGATTTGTTTTTTTTTTCGCGCACACCTCGGCGGGAGAAGAAAAGAACTTGAAAGTTCCACTCAATGTATACTTATTTCTTGGACTCGCCCTCGAGACAGGAATGTTCTTTAGACATTAAAAAAATTCGTTTCAGTTCAGAGACACAATAATTGGGAATCTATATGCTAAATGAAAGCACGCACACTTATGCTTCAAGCCCTGCCTTTCGGGCGAGTTAACGCAAACTCCGAAAGAAAGCGTTGACCCGCCCTGCATACACCTGCATACACTTCCGAGAAATCATGTTCACACCAACAAAATAGAGCCATAAAAAACTGTTGCGACACAATGACCGCACTGTAGATACTCATTGCTGGATTATATCTACGTACAAAAACAATGCGCAACCATGTGCGCGTCGTAGAACACAGAACAGAAATCGAACGCACCCGCCTTTTCTTCTAATGACGCGTGAATCAACAGACTGCTTACCGGGGGTGGGAGGGAAGGCGGGAGGGGGGGGGGGGAGGGGGGAGGAGAAGACACACAGAAAAAATCTTTCCTGTGTTGTAAGCTGCAGATATCGGCCAGGATGTTACAAGCTACCATCTAGCTCGTGTCTGGGCAGCGCCTCTTATCTCATCCTGTCCGATACAGCATGACCATTCTAACTTCAGAACTATGGAACACCAAACCCACTCGCGATAAGATGAAAAGACGCGGGCGCGCAGTTTAGATTGAACAGCAAAGCCGGCAATGCTACTTGGTTTTATTTATTTATTTATTTTTAAGTGCGAATGCACTGTATAAGCGACCCCAAACCATCCACTGCCGGCGGCGGCGGCGCCGTCCGCAGTGCTCCTCTATATTTAAAAAAGAAACAGCATCCGGCGCCAGGTTTCGATCCGAGGACTTTGCGGGCCGCAACCCGACGCTCTACCGAATAAGCCACGGACGCGACGCTGATATCGTGTCAGTAACACGCCTTATATCTTTAACGCATTCAAACTACGTCGTCAGCGGCGTGCGTTGGCGACTCAGCGGCGTTATAGCGGCTTGATAACTGCGTGGTGTACACGTGATACTACAAACCCGATGGAAGAGATGGAAGAGAAGGCGGCGAGGCGGTGGGCTGCGGGGGCCGAGCGCAAGCGCCGCAAGCGGGCCGACAACCGTGCATTCGCACTTTCACATTCTCCCCCTCGAGGAAATGCGGGGGAATTTTTTGATTTGATTAATTTGATTGATTGTGGGGTTTAACGCGCCGACGCAACGCAGGCGATGAGGCGCGCCGTAGTGGAGGGCTCCGGATTAATTTTGACCACCTGGGGATCTTTAACGTGCGCCGAAATCTCGTACACACGGGCGTTTTTGCTTTTCGCCTCCATCAGAAAAGCGGCCGCCGCGGCCGGGAATCGAACCCGCGACTTCGTGCTCAGCAGCGCAACGCCTTAGCCACTGAGCCACCGCGGCGGGTCGGGGGAATTTTTTTTAATGAGCGAAACGCATGCAATGGCGGCTGCAGACAACGCATGTATTTCGGTATGGCCTTCCACTGCTTCATCTGAAAATCGACTTGCATTGAACACCGCGGTGTCACGTCAGATTTTTCGGAGCACTGAGGCAGCGCTTGGCAGCCGTTTCGCCGCAAATATACGTTTTGGAACAAGACGGCGGAGGAAAAAATGCTTAGGGCGCAGCACCTCTACACCTCCAATGGCTGTGGTAGTAGATACGCCGTGAAAGGCAAGAAGTGCGTACAGTTGAGCTTGCCTTCTTTGTGAGCAGGTACGTCGTGATGACATTGGATGGATTGAGGAAAGTCACCGGAGGAAGCGTCCAATGAAGTCGCAAACCGTCCTCGACTTGGGGCCCAAACCTAGACTCATACCTGCTGCACGAAACAACAAAAAATACCTTGATAAGTATACTGAATCGACGTTCCAGCAGTTACTAAGGCAACCAAAAAACGGCAATGCCACCACAAATGGATCTTGCGCGCAAGAGTGTGCGTGCCAAAGACGTCTTTACTTCTACTAAAACTTTGCGTACCTGCACAGCTGGGATATATTCGCACATTACTTTCCACTCCAAGACGAGTGACATGTCTTATTAACGTCACGTTACATGCGCGAAATATTTTGAAAACAGAAGAGTGCAATCGGTCGGCTTTTAGGGAATTCACTATAACTTGTACAAAGCTAATTTCCTTACCTGTCGTCTTTGGAGAAGGCGAGAAACTTGGTCGAACTGTACCGCCCTGTGTTGCTGCACCACAGAGCTGTGCAGGAGTGGTAACGCTCTTTCCTACGCTGCCCCATATTTAGAATACATTCGAACGTATTTTATAATGCAGCGAAACTTTCAGCCCGTGGAGGCGTTTAGACAACTAGCGCAACCCGTCGCACGCCGGCTCGCTCACGTACAGTCGGGGACTTAATTTTATAGACCACGCGAGCGCGTGGCAAAAGCCACCGATGCGCGCTCTGGAGGCCCAGCGCCTGTTGTCGAGACCGGCGCGGCGCGCATGCGCGTCCTGTTTTACTCGCAGGCACGCCGATTTTCTCGCTTACTGCAGTGGTGCTGCAATGGTCACTCAAGCACCGCATAGCGACGCCTTTGTAGCATTCCTTTCTTCGCGATGGCACATTTGGGGCCTAACGTGACAATTGCGACGCTTTCGCGCAAGTGCTCCTCGCGTCCTGATAAACACTTGCGCGGAATGTTTTATTTTGTTTGTTTTGTGCTTTATCGTGTATAGACGATGAGACTAGCGGCTTGCGAACGGCGTCCCCGAATGAAGCGCGTACGAAGCACAGTCTCACGGTACCGCTCCACCGACTAAATGCCAGCTGTATGAATAGCGAACCTTTATTCCCGTTGTTTATTTTGTAATTTGTCCACTGAACATATATTTCAGCTCGCTCTCGGCTGCCCATAAAGTAGCGATTTGTAAGTTTAATAAAAGAAATTATTTCGGTTTTTTTTCTGCCTATTTCATTACTTAAAAATGATAGAAATGCGCACCAATATAAATTGTCTGTTCGCTCTACCCGTCGCACTCGTAAAAATGGTACCTCGGGTTCCCATTGAATTGAAATTATTCGCTACTTTTGAGAATACGTTTTTCAAAGGGACATTTGCCGGCTTACTAATAGGCCAAGAGCTGCTGTTAGGGGAGGAATTCATGCCTACGGGGATGAATTGCTCCAAGGCCGGAGCGATTCTTCAAGGTCGGCATGCATTGATTGATTATGAGGTTAAATTTGCTGATCTGGGGACGTGTAACATGCACCGAAACCCCGAATACTCTTGAACCTTTTCGCTTTTTGCCGCCATCAGAAAAGGGCCACCTTGCAGATGCCCAGCGGAGCGGAAGGACAAGGTCAACAACGAAAAAGGAGCTGATTGTTTTTCAGTGGTTGAACACCCGTTCATTAGTGACAAAAGCATTTGAAAGGCCCTAAGTGGTGATTAATATCACGGCGAAAAGTAGTGAATAATGTTATCGCGTTTCTCGATGGGAACCTGAGGTGTCGTTTTGAATAATGCCGACGCGCAGAACGAACAGACAATTTATATGGGTACGCATTTCTATCATCTTTAAGTAATGAAGTAGGCAGCAAAAACACTGAAATAATCTCTTTTATCAAACTTGCAAATCACCTACTTCATGGGCAGCAGAGAGCGAGCTGAAATATAGGTTCAGTGGACAAATTACAAAATAAACAAGGTGAATAAAGGTCGGCTATTCATACAGCTGGCATTTAGTCGTCGGTAGCGCGGTGCCGTTAGACTGTGCTTCGTACGCGCTTCATTCGGGGACGCCGTTCGCAAGCCGCTAGTCTCATCGTCTATACACGATAAAGCGCAAATCAAACAAAGAAAACATTCCGCGGAAGTGTTCATCAGGACGCCAAGAGCCCTTGCGCGAAAGCGTCGCAATCGTCACGTTAGGCCCCAAATGTGCCATCGCGAAGAAAGGAATGCTACAAAGGCGTCGCTATGCGGTGCTTGAGTGACCATTGCAGCACCGCTGCAGTAAGCGAGAAAATCGGCGTGCCTGCGAGTAAAACAGGACGCGCATGCGCGCCGCGCCGGTATCGACAACAGGCGCTGGGCCTCCAGAGCGCGCATCGGTGGCTTTTGCCACACGCTCGCGTGGTCTGCAAAATTAAGTCCCCGACTGTACATACGTACCGAACTGGCTTGCCGTGCGTGCCGAGAGAAAGAAAAAAAAATATTGGCGCCAGTGAGCTGTTGCGCATGCGTGAGGAGGCGCAGAAGCGTTGACGGTGTGGAAAGAAAGAAACGCTGAGGGAAAGGGAAGGGCCACGCCGCAGCACCGTGCCGCTACGATCGCCACAATTTCGGAAACCGAAACTAGCCAAAGTCGCCGACTAGTGGTGACGCTGTGACCAATAGAAAGCAGTAGGCGATAACGATTCCTTCGAAGATAGCGTCATGCATATTTTCTTTTATTCTTAGCGCATTGTTTTTTACGGCACTTGTAGGTTTTCATTGTGGTAAGGCAAGCATAGCGGCGCAGTGGCCATCAGTAACGTAGCTGAAAGCATAATAGTGCGTTTCGTACCCTGAGGCATTGTCAGAATTAGAGGCAGAAGCAGTAAATAAAAAATGCGGCCATCCAGTATTTTAGATATCTTTATTTGTGTGGAAGATTGAACGTTACCGACATTTCGCGATGCCCTATTATTGCTAAACTGGAAGGCTTGCGCAAATGCGCATAAGCGCATTGCAGCCTATACATAATAAGACTTATCGCTGGCGATGCGGTAAGCCACCCCGAAAACTTCTGAGGTAACAATTTATACCAGCCGCAAAGGAAAGAAGCCAGTAATGGTGCACACGGGGGATGCGCCGATGGGTATCGAAACAGCCGACCCCTATCCCTTTACTTCTCGAATGCTTCGCTGCAAGGCGCCACTGCCTTCCGCGGAGCAGCTGCGGCGGCCGCTCGCCTGTTGCGAGTCAAATTGCGCGCGATAGCACCACGTTTTCCTCTCTTAACCACGTTTTCCAAAGAACCCAACTATTTCTCCCTGAACGCAGGTGTTCACTCTGTCTGTCCCTCTCTCTCTTCGCAAAAGCCCAATTGTTCAGTTCAGCCTAGAAATTACAGAATAACATTTTCAAACGCTGACCCTGACTCTTCCCGCTCAAACTGACCGAAACCTCGCCTCCGCAACTTTTCACGCTCACACTTGAAGCCACAGAAGCGCAGAGAGCCTTTGTCTTTCCTGGGCCACGGCGATTTAAAAACGGTCGTTGCTAGTCTTTCTCCGATCGGGAAGCACACGTCGGAAATGCAGCAAGTGCGTACAAAAATGCTCCGTGGTTGTGGAAGTATCGCTATCGCGCCTTACATCTTAGGATACAAACATAGATGTCTGCAACTTCTTTTTTTCCTTTTTTCTTTTCTTTGTTAAAAATTGATATTGTAGTATTCTTTAAAACTTGCTCAAAATTGTATAATGATGTTGTCACATACTAATGTTTTATGTAATTTCGCATTGCTTCCGTTTTGATTTTCTACCCTACCTGATACCAAGATGTTCATAATAACGTGCATTACCAAATTGATGACACTTCATTGTCGTTTCATTCTTTCCCCAATGGAATTGCAGTGTAATGCGCTGCGTATTTTTCTTTTATTTTGTTCCCCCTCACGCAATGCTCTCCGGAGCCTCGGAGGTACTGTGAAATAAATAAATAAATAAATAAATAAATAAATAAATAAATAAATAAATAAATAAATAAATAAATAAATAAATAAATAAATAAATAAATAAATAAATAAATAAATAAATAAATAAATAAATAAATAAATAAATAAATAAATAAATAAATAAAACTTTACTGACACAAGGATGTCGACTCGGCCTATGTGGGGGCGGGTGGGGAGGGTGGTGTCAAATCGGGAAAACTTTACATTCTCAGATGAACGCCAGTAGCGAGAGCGAAGTCCCACAAGGAGGCAAACACCTGCTTGGCTGTGGCTGCGGGTGGGTAGAGCCAGTCCGTCAAACACGTAACGCTGCTGTGTTTGCAAGAGGTGCGCTCCGCGTGCAGTCCTTGACACGTCCAAAGGAGATGATCAGTGGTCGGTGTGGCTCCTAAAGAGCACGTCACACACGTGGGTGGTGTCATGGCCGGTGGAGGTGAATTGCTTGTGGTAGTGCCTGGGAGAACGGGTGGCCTCCCTTTTTTTGGTATGCAAGAACGCCACTTGAAAAGGATGTCCTCTGTAAGCGCCGCCCTAGCACGAGCCTTGTGGATCCGAACCTGAAGGCCACGTGGCAGTCCTGTAGGTAACGGCTAGTCATTGGCAGGGATGTGGCTGCGGAGTCGAGCTCTAGCACATCGCTGGTAGGTGGCACGGACTTCAAAGGGGTCCAAGTTGGGGTCGTGATGAGGCAATACTGGTTGCGAGCGGGTGGAAAGAACATCGCTCGCCAGGGCACGCACGGCCTTCTTAGAGTAGTTAACGCAGTGCCCTGGCACCCAGTCTACCCGAATTTGTAGTCCTGTTGTACAATGTAGCCTCCGGGCAAGCATCTTGATGGACGCACAGATAGAATTCTGATAAGGCACCCGGCGCAATGCGCGGATGCCTCCTGGCTGGCTGTGAAGATAGTTGCGTGAGGCTGGTTGGTGGGCCAATGAGAAGTTTGAAGTTGTCGGACAGCCAGTAATATCGCTTCGAGTTGGAGGTGGCTAGACGATGGCGCTGTTGGATATTCTTGTTGATAGGCGGCTTGAAATGTCGAGTGAATGGCCGCTAATCCGGCAGTATTCGTGGGTGGGTCCCAAGTGGCGTCGGTATAAACAGCGCTATGTGGAAACCACCCGGTCATTTCAGCTGTGCGTCTGTGTTTGTTGGAGTGGCGAAGCGTATGACCGGTGACTGGGAGTGGCTTCGGGTTAACGACGATGAAGTCGTCCCATGGTGGAAGCGGCAAAGGGATGGGATGTTGTGGTGCCGCGTATTGTGGCAGTAGCGGGAGTAGCGCACGGCCGGCGAGAGTGGATGCTCGTCGGAAGTCGTGGCCTTCCTGACGGGTTCGGATGATTTCAGTGAGACGAGGGAATTGAGCGTGCTTGTAGAGCTCCTCGAGTTTCGCATGTTTGGGAAGGCCAGTGATGACTCGAAGGCTCTCACGATGTAGCACCTCCAGCTGCTGCAACTGAGCCTTAGTGAAGTTGAAGCATACTGCCCCATATGTCACTTTGCTCGTGAGGACAGCCTGGGTCAATAGTTTGAGTGTCTCCGTTGTAGCCCCTCCTAACCGGTTGCTTATGCGTTTGATTATTTGAAGCTGTTGATGCCATGTTTTCTTGATTTGTTCAAGCCACACACTGCAGCCGCCATCCTCAGGGACAGGGATGCCAAGAACTTTAACCCACTTTTCGGGGGACGGCTTAAGGATCGATCGTACGAACTGAAAATTGTAGGCGTTCTTTTTAAATGCAGCCCATTTCAGTAACTCACGATGTCACCCGCGTTAACATCCGTAGTCGTAGTCCGCACCCCTGCCCCTACACTATAAAAAAAATTGTATCCGGCGCCTGGTTTCCATCCCTCGACCCTGCGGGCGGAACGCAATGTACATGGTGCTCTACCCACTGCGCCACAAAGCCGACACAGAATGGGAGGCTACGAACGCGCCTTATATCCTTGACGCATTCAAACTACGCCAAGAAGCTGCTGATACAACGCATTCACTACCACCAACTACCCAAACACTAAACGTTAACGCAATACACCCACCGCCTATGCGACGCATTTACTCGAGTCCCCCTCACGGGGAGATTGGCCCAATTTTCCTGTGTGCCACCAAACACCACATATGTGCTTTTGTCAGGCGAAGGCTGCATCCCAGTGTGTTGGAGGGCGTCGGCGAGAGTATCGAGTGCAGTTTGAATATGCACCTGCACTTGCTGTTGGGTCAGGTCTGTCTTACGGGGGTCAGTCCAAATGGTAATATCGTCGGCATATGTACTACTTTGAATGTTAGGTATTTGTCGGAGTTGCGTGGCAATTTTTGACATGACAAGACTTTGGGGATAAAATAGCGCCCTGCGGTACACCTTAGTGGTTGTGAAAGATGTGGCGGTGCTCTTTACCCGTACGGATTTCAAACGTTCGGTTGCAGAGAAGGTTCTTGACAAAATTGGTGAGTCTGTGACCGATGTTAAGTTCTCCCATAATCGCAATGATGTAGGCGTTGGAAACTGTGCCCAAGGCTTTCTTGAGGTCAATAGTAACAAGGACTCCTGGAGCTGTTTTAACATTCTTTCTCGATTTTTTCTCTATCATTGGTCGTAATAAAGCAGGCTGTCATGAGTGGTCAGACGGGGCCGGAACCCGGTTTGTGCAGGGTCGTAAATGGCGTCGTTCGCTGTTTCGAGCAGGTAGGTGAGACGAGTAAGGATCATGCGCTCCATCAGTTTGCAAAGAGTGGATGTAAGTGAAATGTGACGAAGGTTGAAAATGGAAGTAGGGGTTTTTGTAGGTTTTGGTATTGGGTGCACAATAGGAGTGCTTCCATTCAACAGGAAGTATCCCAGATTCCCATATTGTGTTAATTTCCCCCAACAACTGTTCTTTATATTTCTCATCAAGGTTACGGTGCATTTGCCAAGTAATTTTGTCCTTTCCGGGAGCGCTCTTGACATTAACAACCTCAAGGGCTATGTGCAGCTGTTAAATGGTGAAGAATGTGTCCTCAGGCTTCAGGTGATCACCGTAGGATGGGGCGTAGATAGTCGGGTCGTATTCGTTATCTTGGGGGAAGAATGTCTGGGCTGCAACTAGTTCCAGTTCGTGTTCGTCTATAGACTGTGCAAGTATGATGTTTTGCGTGGTGTTAAGGGATTTTGTAGTACCAAAGAGAGCTTTGTAAGTGCGCCACAGCTTATAGGAACCGGTTCGTCCATTTAGGCTTGCGCAGTGGTCAAGCCAGCGGGTTCTTCTGAGGTGCTTGGCGTACCGTCTAGCTTGTGCTGTTTTGTTTCGAACTTTGAGTAAGTCGTTGAATTGTTTTCTATTGCTGAGATATTGAATGTGGAGGGTCGACTAAAGGTTGATCAAGTGTTTGTCAGGTGTCGGAGTGTCGTCCCGGACGTCAAAATTTCTGGTGGCATGCTTGACAGCCCGAGCTATTTTAGTCGCTAACGGTAAAGTGTGCTCGTGTTCCGCAATGAGGGAGCGAAAGCGTTCCCAGTCTACCAATGTGCGACGCAATTTGCAACGAGAAGTTGAGTCTGCCAATGGTATCCATATGGGGTAGTGATCAGAACACATAGGGTCTGTCAGCGCCATTCGCGAACTACACTGTTTGAGGCCCATGTGAGGTCGAGTGTAGTGTCCGTCTGATTTGCGTGAAGACCGTGACGGGTGGGGTAGTCGAAGTCGTTCTGAAGTTCCAGCCCTGCTCTTGTAGCGCTATCGACAAGTGCTTGGCCTCGAAGGTCCGTTGTGTTGTGGTGCCAAGATAGGTGTTTAGCGTTGAAATCTCCAACGAAGAGGAGTTTGTCATGCGAGTATTGCTGGCGTAAATTAGGTAGCCAAGAATAATCAATGCCAGGAGTAGCTCGAAAATTTGCTGTAGGGCGGGCGTAATGAGATGCGAAGAGATATATGGTCTTGTTAATAGTGCAGCAGACAGCAACTGTTTCCTGTGTTTCCGTACAATAAGAAGAGGTATCAACTTGGGGTGAGGTATGTCCTTCCTGATGAATATGGCGGCTTGTGCTTCTGTTTTGAATTGTCCCCCGCGTTGTTTCTGATGTATGGACGGCACAAAGTAGCCCCGATAACCTGCTATTTCTGGGGTCGTAGCTCTCGTTTCCTGAAGGAGGAGTGCGAGGGGCTGACCTGTTGTCCGGAAAAGTTCCCCAAGCTCTGCGGCAGTGTACTTGAGAGAACGACAGTTCCATTGAAGAACGTCAGGGTGGGAATAAGGCTTAGACGAAGCCATGAGCTGTGGTTGCAGGGTTGTGACCAGTAGTCACGTCTAACTGCATGGCAATGCGTTGTAGAGTCTTCTGAGTCTCAGTTAGCTGTTGCGCTGTGTGTTGCATGCATTGCTGAAATGACGGCATGTCCTGGTGGCATTCGACTGGGAATGTTTCTGTCTCTTTTGTGTGTTTAAGTTGAAATTAAGTTGAAACTGTGGTTCGCCCGGCGAGGTATCATCCTGGCGACGAGAAATGGCAGGGGAGGTGGTTTGTTGCTTTTCGAGAGTGTTGTTTGCTTGAGGGTTGCTTGATGCTTGCTTGAAGGAGAGATTCTGTCTGTGTGTGATAATGTGTTTTTTTATGTCATTTATTCGCTGCTCATGGTTGCGTTTGAGTAATAAAATTTGTTTCTGTAGAGCTGCCATCTCCTCAGCGAATTGTGTCTCGGCTTTTTGACGTGCTTGTTGTAGTTCAGCAATTATGGGATCATCCTCGTAGCTTACGGCAGATTCCAGCGGCGTGGAGTCTTGACTGAGATAGTTTATCTCTAAAGCTTCCGATGCAATGGGTAAGGGCGAGTCGCCGGGGTCTGTAAGTCGCCATTGATGGTTGTCATTTGGGTAACGGTTTTGAAAGCTGTTTTGTTGCTGGCGTATTTTAAGCATTTCGACGAAGTGAGTGCGAGCTGGACAGTCTGGGCTAGTGGCGAGGTGTCCGTCTTTTTTACAATGCACACAGTGCTGCTCCTGTTCCTTATAAGGACACAGACCGGGATAGTCCTTCAACTCGTGGTATCTACCACATTCGTTACAGATAATAGTTGGGGAAGGACAGCTACACGCCTTATGCCCTGGTTTGTGACAACGTGTTCAAATTAGTGACTTTGCCTGGTGTACGCACGGCGTAAGAAACCGGGGTAAGTTACAAACCGTGGAACGATGTCAGAAGCGAAGTGGATAAGCACAGTTCCATTATGACCCATGGGGCGTGCAGCGAGTATAGCAACGCCATCAGCTTTAAGAGCGTGCATGAGCGTATTGTTATCGGCTCCAGGGTCGCACTTATATATGACGCCGCGTGTAATGCCTCGGGTAGGAAGTTGATATACATGCACCCGTAGGCACAGGTCGGATAAAATAGGGATGACGGGTAATCGTAGAAGTCGGATCGGCATGTACAGAGTCGCATATGGTCACAGTAATGCTACTGGAATTCTTATTAGTTTTCATGATAACATACTTGGTCAGTTGCGGGTCTGCAGCGAGGCGGTAGATCGCATGTTGCAGAAGATGAACGGGTAATGTCATTACGTCGGTGTGCTCCATCAGTTGAATCTTTAAGACGTGTGTACCGAGCTCACAGCGTTCTTCACTGAGTCGTTTAGGTGAATGCACAGGTGGAACCGTTTTGTCCATCTGACGTTGCCGACGACTCCGTGGCTTCTCCCACACTCCGCTGACAGCCTCGAAGGTATCTTCGCGCGATGTCCACGGCGCCTGAAGACCATCGATGTCGTTGCGTTGGCGCTTGGGGCTTGTGGAATTCCAATAGTCTGAATTAGCATCGGCGATAACTTCCTTGCGCGGTTGTTCATCGAGCCCCAGATCCACGCTTGTGCCGGGGCCTGGTGTGGTTTTCATTGCTATATGGTCACCCGTCGGTGGGGCCTGGCGCTTGCGGCCTACAAAAATGCCATGTGGCGGGGTCGCCGCAGCTGTGGAGAGGCGTACTGCGTCTGGTAGAAGCACATCATGATGGACCGTACCCAGGGCAGGCAGCAGTTCTTCACCCGGGGTACTAAGCCTACAGCCCGGATACAGCTGAATATAGCTGGATATAACTGCAATGATATGAGTTTAATATGGGTAAATAAATAAATAAATAAATAAATAAATAAATAAATAAATAAATAAATAAATAAATAAATAAATAAATAAATAAATATTGTGTAAGCGGTGTCGGCGGTGGCGAGGAGGAGTGCCGCAAGGGCCCCGAGTAAATCGACTTCACTGGAATGAAAATTAGGGGGGTTAGACATACTGCTTCTTAGTAAAACACGCTTAGCTCCTTTGTTAGACTGATGTCTATGCATTGATTTGCGCGGTTACCTTGGCGCTAAGCAGCATAGAAACGGAGTGCTGTTAGTAATGAAAGAAGGTTGGCGTCATCCTCCTTTAAACTCTTTAAACTTCAATATAGCCAGTTGGCGCACTGCGCTTAGTGGCGCACACTCCGCTCGGTCGTCTTGCCGCTTGGGCCAGATGTAGTGGTGCTAGCACGACCCACCCACAAAATACCCACCACCACGAAGAACAAGTTGGAACGGGCTAATACCTCCTGTTCACAAGTAGTGGGGTAGAAAAAGTGTTTTCTGCAACGGAATGAATCCCTTGAGCGCAAATTAGCGCCAGAGAAGTTATTTCAACAAGAGGCATCGTTGAATCGGTACCAAAACCTATTTAAAACGAAGTTTGATTAGGCCAACCTAGTGAGGCCAAGATGTTTTTACCAATTTTTATAAGCTACCAATCCAGTTACGATTATCCTATATAGGCAAAACACACTCTATAAGCTACCCATCAAGTGTGCCGCCATTTTAATAGACACAGCGTGCGGTAGCTGGTTGATTTGCTGGCTTGTTTGTTGCGACCCGATCAAGCTTCTACTCGGTGAAATTGTTTAGCTGGCGCATTCTACAGCCCGCTGCGTGATATACTTTATTGTCCTGTCCTTACTCGGGCTGACCAACCTCATTCAACGGCTGTTGCCCGATGCCTGCTGGCCAGCCTTACGCACTCCTTACCTCATTTTTACTCTCCCTCTTTCTCTGTCCCCATTTGTTCTCACCTATCCCCTTCCATTCCCCCTCTCCTCTTCCCCCGGACTGGGTTGTATGCTGGCGAACTTCCAAATGAGTTCAAAATATCCCAAGTCCACTTCTTTTCCACTTTTTATATCAATAAAGCATTCGCTCACTCACTACCCATGTATTTCTCTTGTTTTTACCTGCAGTGTTGGCGTATGACACTTATATTAAACGGTTTATGGGACAGAGGAGTGTTTCTGGAAGACGCCTGACAAACGCCAGATGTTGAGTGCCAATAAGCTGCAAAGTATAAAGCGCTTCACTCTGCTTAATGCAGGATATCTCTGTATGGTTTAGTATTAAGGCTAATTGAGCAGAAGTCTCAATAATGTAAGGCTTTGATGCTCCCAAGATATTCTTTACATCTTAGATTTCTACATATTTCCACCTGCTTATCTTAAAGAGGCCCTAAATAGGCTTCAGAAGGTCACCATTTCAATCGCGCAATTGCCAGAGTACACTCTTAATAAAAAAAAGCCTTAAAAGAGAAGCAACGGCCGTATTTACTAACTCTTACGTACCTTACTACCTCGCGGTACTGTACGTAGGCTCTGCCACTAGCAACTACATAGTTAGAAAATTAACGGGGGGTAGGAAGTAGTATACACTAGAATGAAGGGATCCTGCAACAGTTACCATCGACTACTCGGAATGTATTTTGAGGTAACGTTTATTGTCCCAGCAATCTGCTCCCGTAAGAATTATGGAAATCCGTTCACTATCAGCGAAACTACGTGCGATGAAAAATCGCGCGTAAATGTTCCCTCTCAACTCAACCGCGGACAACGCGACGAAAGCTGCGCGCTCTCTCCCGGAGAAAGGGGTGGCGCGTGGGGTTCTGTTCGGCGGCCTTCGATATGTCAAAGGCCAGGGAATTTCGTCCTTTTCCCCGCAACGTAGACGGGTCTATTTCCGGTCTGGTGCCACAAAAAAGCAGGCATGGTGGCCTGCTCGCAAGCAAGCGCTCAGGCTGGTAGGGTGTTTTTGGAGCAATAAACGTTTGTTGGCGAGTGGGCTCGTTGAAAGTGGACTATTTAGTTCGTCACTCAAACTCCGCGCGCACTCAAAACAAAAGAAACACCAAAAGCATGCGGAGAGGTTGAGACATTGAAGGGGTTCATACACAGCGCCGACGACGGCTGATCGTCACAGAAAATGCCAGAATTTAGCCGCAAAGTTGACCGGCGAACGCCAATAGGACAGCCAGGACAGCCATGGCCCGATTGACGTCGCAGAGGCTACGGCAGGGGTGCATAATGAGGAGAATTGAAGAGAGAGCGGTTGGTTTTTCCGTGTCTTTCACGGCGATTTGCGCGCTTACTGCTTCACGTGCACGTGTAATATTTGGCTCGGGTGTTCCTGGAAGTCTAATCTAAACGTCACGCAAGTTTACTTGCACTGCACGAAGAGTGTTGCAGGGTCCCTTTAAGGGCGGGCTTATGACTCGGTTATGTATAGCCACTTAGTAAGCGCATGTAGCTCAGAAGGGTGTTATCGCTTGGACTTTACTAGGGAAGGTAGGGGAGCTTACAGCCTGATTCAGTTAGTAAGCATGACGAGTGCTTCATTTACTGCCTGCCGTTACTAAGTTTTTAAATAACTAGTTAGTGGATGCCACAACTTTTTTTATAACGTATACCTTTTCACGACAACGTATACCGAATATTACACCTATGCGTAAAGCAGGGACCGTACAAGCACGCAAAAGAGATATTTTCTTTCTTTATTTATTGATCTACCGGTCCTCGCCGGCCTATTGCGCACTCTGACGTGTGGTAGAATGCTCTGTAGAATGCAATAGAATGCTTCGTGCGGTATAACGCACGAAGCACTGAGCTCTCTGGTGCCGCTATTGGTGGGCCCCTTCAAATGATGTAGCCAATCAGCGTTCTCGGCTTCGGGGGATACGCGGGTGCACGTTTGAGTGAGCGGCGCTCCTGCACCGGTGGCACTGTGTACCTAGGTAGGGACGAATGTTCATTGCCACCATCCGTCATACGAGTTTAGCTGAGTTTGTAGTTCACGATGATGGCTTGGGAGGCTAGGTGGTGTAGCATCATAAATGGGTAAACAGCACACAAAGACGACGACATACAAGGAAGAGATGACAGGACAAGCGCTCAACTACAATTGATTTTTTTATTTTGCTATGAAAGACATATAAACCAAGACATTCATTAGCAAGGCCAAAAATTATGACATAAAAATTTATCTCGCGCCCCACCTCCTACGCTCGTTGCTCCAGATACTGTTTTTCTTTTTCTGAGAGTGCAACAGATGGCCCGCTGACGCAGTTTTCATCAACACCTTCAATCTCGAGTGCCTCGATAACCTCTCGCGTATGCCTGGCCTTTTCTCTAGCATTCACAGGAAATTACACACATACGCGAGAGGTTATCGAGGCACTCAAGCGATTGTGCACGTACAATAGCAACCTTCGGAACCATGTTTAGGGCCCCTTTAAAACATCCAGGAGGCCCTATATACAAAAAAATAAGCAGTGGAACTGCTGTTCAACGCTAGTAGAGCAAAGGAAATCAAATCACTTTTGATTTGAGTTTTGAGTGATTTTTACTATAGTTACCATTTGGAAGTCAATGCACCCGTATGTTGCCCCCACCTGGCAGGGGGTCAGTTACGGCAGTCGAAACACCCAAAAACTTGTTTATTTTGTTACCCTTCTCTTTGTTTTTGATAAAAAAGGTGAGGCCCGCAAAAACGAGCTTTTTGTAGGGTCTTCACCACAGGCGTAGTTGTGATATCACTCATTGGCTGAAAAATCGCCAATGAAAAAAATAGAAAAACGCAGATATCTCTTTTACAAGGACATAAAAGGTTGAAAATTTCCTTGTGTGGCCGCAGAATGCGAACAGGCACTTTTTTTATAAAAAGCGCCTGTTCGCATTTTTTTAATAAAGCGACAAGAAAAGCCGTTTCAGTAGCGGAGAACACGGCAAGGAGACACGTCTTCAGCCGTTTATATGTTCGGCACGAACAAAATAACGCAACGTGTTTTCCCCCCGCACGGGGCACCTTGAGTAATCTTGGTGA
Organism: Haemaphysalis longicornis; assembly: GCF_048455015.1. Classification (NCBI taxonomy): domain Eukaryota; kingdom Metazoa; phylum Arthropoda; class Arachnida; order Ixodida; family Ixodidae; genus Haemaphysalis; species Haemaphysalis longicornis. The sequence goes on from NW_027526203.1 coordinate 76,966,875, forward strand.
CGGTACTGGCGATACCGCGGACCCCGAGCCCCCCAACATAAGCTGTGTCCTACCGTGGTGATGTGTTTTTAAGGTGAAGGGTAGAAACCTCTAACGGTGGCCGTCGGAGCCTTGGTCAAGCTCCGGCCGATGGGCTCCCTGCCTGTCTACCAGGCAGGGAGCTCCGGGACCTCTTTGACTACCAGGGTAAGGTCTAAGGAGAAAGTACCCCCGTCTCCCTGCTTTTATACTATGCTTTATGGTATTGTCTAAACCCCCCCCCCCCCAATTGTGATCGGCCCCCTAAAAGGGGCCGCACCGAAGTATCGTTTCCCCCATTGCCATCTTTGACATTTCCCGAACCAGATCATTACTCTCGATTTCTTGTCATGGAGTCCCTGAATCCAACCCGCCCTCTTGCATCCCAGTCAGTCTTCTTGATCGCCAAGTATCTTGAAGCCATAATAGGAAAATCATATCAGGCCAAAAAACAAAGAACTGGTGAACTCCTCATCGAGGTAAATGACAAGCAGCAGTCCACAAAGCTTCTAGCTCAGACTAGACTGGCTGATCTTGACATCAGGGTCACACCCCACCGGAGCCTCAACAGCTCGCAGGGTGTGATATCAGAGCCAGATCTCCTGAACGAAACCGATGCGGATCTCCTTGCCGGCTTGAAGGATCAGGGCGTCACTGCCGTGAGACGCATCACCATCCGGAGAGACGACAAGGAGATTCCCACCAAGCACATCATCTTGACCTTTGACCGCGCCGTTCTCCCACAACATATATATGCAGGTTTTATCCGTTGCTCCATCCGTCCGTACATCCCGAACCCGCGCCGCTGTTTTAAGTGCCAGCGGTTCGGGCATGGTACCAACTCTTGCCGTGGCCGATTGACGTGTGCGAAATGCGCGGCGCCCGATCATCCGAGCGAGAACTGCTCATCTGAAACCCTCACTTGTGTAAACTGCGGTGGGCCGCATGCGGCATACTCCCGCAAGTGCGAAAAATTTCAATTAGAAAAAAAGATCATAAACATTAAGGTCACTGAGAACATCACCTTTCCAGAGGCCAGAAAGAGGTTCGCCTCTTTCCCTCTGGGGAGGTACGCCGACGCGGCTCGCCGGTGGGCGGAGCGGCGTCTGGTGTCCACAGGGACCCAGTTCAGCGAGTCTGACCTGGTCCCGCCCCCGCCCCCCCCCCCCCCCCCCCTGGGTTGCCTCTGGCAGCCCAACCCGCCACCACGCCGCTTGCTGAGGCAGCAGCGGTTGTGGTGGCAACGTCTTCCATCGGGACCGGTGCCGCTCCCGCCTCTGTCTCCCCGTCCTCCAGTGTGTTGGAGGGTACCGAGGTGATGGACACCACGGGCCCCGCACCGGTTCCCACCGCCACCGCACCGCCCGTGCCACCTCTGGCGCCCCGGACGCCCTCGGCGGTGGCGGCTCAAACGAAGGGCTCCCGAGGGGGGGCCAAGTCCAGGGGGCCCGGTCCGTCGGGCACCCCTCGGACATCCGACGAAGAGATGGATGTCGGGCCGTTCCTGCCTGCAACGCAGCGCAAGGAACGCGTCCCGACGCCAAAGCCTCCCGACAAGCCAAAAAAGGCGAGAGTAACAGCCCCGAAAGACGACACATAAACAAACACACACACTCCAGTAGCTCTCACACTAAATAATGGGAAGAGAAAACATAATTCAATGGAACTGTAGAGGCCTTCTTAAAAATCTTGACGATGTATACGAAATACTGCATGCATCAGCCAAGTGTAATGTGTGTTCAGGAAACACATTTGAATTCCAAGCACACAAATTTCTTGAATAGTTACATGGTCTTCAGAAAGGACAGGGATGGCTGCACACACTCTTCTGGCAGTGTGGCCATAATTGCCCGGAAATCCTCAGCCTGCCACCCTGTCACTCTGAACACTGTCCTTGAGGCTGTAGCAATGCGAACAATATTATTTAATAGGTTGATAACGGTATGCTCCATCTACATTCCTCCTGATCATGCACTTTCGAGCTCTGATTTCGAGGCGCTGGTCGACCAGCTGCCCGAACCATACATACTAACAGGCGACCTTAATGCTCACAACTCTCTTTGGGGCTCTTCTCGCACGGATGCCCGAGGTCGCCTGATAGAGAAGTTTCTTACATCCTCCGGAGCACGCCTTTTCAACAAAAAACAGCCTACATACCATAACTTAGGACACAACACATACTCGCATCTTGACTTGGCTATTGGTTCCGCAGTTCTGTTTCCATGTCTTGAGTGGGGTGTGGGCACAGACCCAAATGGTAGTGACCATTTCCCCACTTCCCTAACGTACATAGGTAAAGGCCCATGCAGTCCATCTTCCCATAACAGGTTTAATGAATCAAAAGCAAACTGGAGTACATTCACAGAAACATCTAAACTACACCACACATCCATAAAACACCTACACGTGGAGGAAGCCGCCCAACTCGTCACGGCGCACATCCTCGACGCTGCCGAAAAGTCCATTCCCCAGGCCTCCAGTGGGTCCCGCACCCCAAGGAGGCCCTGGTGGAACGAGGACTGCAGGCGGGCGCGAGAGGCCCAGAACAAGGCGTGGGGTGTCCTTCGCCGGTACCCCACGTCAGATAACCTTATTTCTTTTAAACGGGCAAAGGCTTTTGGGAAGCGAGTGCGTCGTGAGGCGAAAAGGGAGAGTTGGCGCACCTTTCTCACTTCCATCAACTCATACACTGACGCACACAAAGTCTGGACACGAATACGAAAACTAAAAGGACAACAGACACACAGCCTGCCCCTGGATAGTGCAACAGGGGACACACTGGAAGACCAGGCTAACACACTTGCACAACACTTCGAACACGTGTCCAGTTCAGCACAATACACAAACACTTTCATGAAACACAAAACATCTGTAGAAAAGAAGTCCCTGCGTGATAACAACAAGTCGCACCCTTCTTACAATTCTCCTTTTTCTATTCATGAGCTGAAGGTTGCTCTGAGCACATGTAAGCCTTCAGCTCCAGGTGCAGACAAAATCACATACACCATGATACAACACTTACACCCAGACACTCTGGAAACACTCCTACATCTATACAACAACATATGGCTTTCGGGGCACATTCCTCGCTTTTGGAGGAAGGCCATAGTAGTGGCTTTCCTGAAGGAAGGAAAGGACCCTTCCTCTCCTGCTAGCTATCGGCCCATCGCCCTCACAAGCTGCCTGTGCAAGCTCCTCGAGAAGATGATAAACAGGAGACTCGTGTACTTTCTTGAGTACAATGGTCTTCTCGAGGGCTGCCAGGCAGGCTTCAGGGCGGGGCGGTCCACGAACGACCAACTCGTCGCGCTCGAGTCCTATATAAAGGATGCTTTCCTCCACAAACAATATTGTATGACGGTATTCTTTGATCTGGAAAAAGAGTACGATACCGCTTGGCGGTATGGCATCCTAAGCGACCTGAAGTCCTTCGGCATGTCAGGTAACATGATAAACACACTTGCCAGCTACTTGTCTCAAATAACCTTAAGTGTGCGAGCTGGAACTGCACTCTCTAGGGTTCATGTGCAGGAAAATGGAGTGCCACAAGGTGGAGTTTTAAGTTGCACCCTTTTTATTGTGAAAATGAATTCCCTTAGGAAGGCGCTGCCACCGTCGATTTCCTGCTCAGTCTATGTAGACGACATTCAACTCTCCTTTAAATCCTGTAACTTGTCTGTCTGTGAGCGCCAGATCCAGCTTGGTGTTCACAAGCTAGCTGGCTGGGCAGATGGCAATGGTTTTAAATTTAATCCCGGGAAGTGCACTTGTATTTTGTTTTCCAAGAGGCGTGGTATCTGGCCGGATCCAGACATTCAACTCCACAGTGTCTCTATTCCTGTAAAAAAGGAACACAAGTTCTTGGGTATTATCTTTGACGAAAAGCTGACATTCATCCCACACGTAAAACAACTAAAACATAAATGCTTAAAAACAATGAATATCCTGAAGGTTCTGTCGCACATCTCTTTTGGTGCTGACAAACAACTTCTCTTACGTGTTTTTACCAGCTTGATAGGTTCACGATTGGACTATGGTAGCGTTGTTTATGGGTCAGCAAGTAAAACATCCCTCAAAATGCTGGACCCAGTGCTCCATCTCGGGCTCCGCCTGGCGTGTGGCGCCTTCCGCACTAGCCCGGTCGAAAGCCTCTATGTGGAGTGCAACAAATGGAACCTACAACGTCAGCGAGCTTACACAGATCTCCTTTATGCTTTTAAAATTTCATCCATGCCTCACCATCCTTTTAACTCAGTTTTTCATGATACGTCCATGACTGAACTCCTTTTAAATCGACCATTGATCTCTGCGCCCTTCTCTTACAAAGTTAGAGAGGAGGCGTCAGAGCTTGCTGTCTCCTTTTTAGATACAATCCAAAGTTCTCTAACGGACTTTATAGCACCATGGCATCTCCGCCCTGTATCATACGACACATCTTTTACACATCTAGATAAAAAGCGAGCTCCCACATGTGCAATTCTGCAGCATTTCTTGTATTTGCAGCAGAAGTATGAGTGCTCTGAATTTTATACGGACGCTTCTAGATCTGCCACCTCTGTGTCCTGCGCCGCCCATGGGCCCGGCCTTAGTGTCACTCGAACTCTGAATAGTGATACTAGTATCTTTACGGCAGAGGCTTATGGTGTACTCCTTGTTGTCAATCCTATACTTCAAAACCACATCCCACAATCCATTATCTATACAGATTCCCTCAGGGTTGTGCGGGCACTGTCGTCAACAGTGCCTTCGAAAAACCACGTTGTCAATCTGATTGTCAAGGGTATTATGTCTATGTATGTACGCAAATTTGAACTGGTTCTTTGCTGGGTCCCTGGCCACTGTGGTATTGCCGGGAACGAAGCAGCGGACCGAATGGCTGCTGTTGCTACACTCTCGAATACAGTAGACATAACCACATTACCCTACACCGACGTGAAACCACACATCAGACAACAACTTCGCAAAACATGGCAAACACACCGGAGTGAACAAACAGACAACAAGTTACACGTAATAAAACCTGAATTGTGACCATACACCACCGACACACGCAATAGATACTCTGAAGTTGCCTTGGCCAGATTACGGATAGGGCACACCCATGCAACGCACTCGTATCTGCTGACGGGATCTTCTAGACCCCAGTGCAGCAGGTGCGGAGAGGCCCTATCCGTAGTGCACATACTACTCACATGCAAGGCACTTCACACAACACGACACAAACACTTCAAAGAACTCTACAGACAACATATCCCACTACATCCATCGCAGTTTCTAGGTGACGAAGCCACTGTTTCTGTTAAACATCTGTTTGAGTATTTGTCAGACGTTAAGTTTTTAAACGTCATTTCCTATCACGCATAATAAAATCTGGCCCTATACACCAGCCATCACCATTATCTGTAACTGATTTTACTATGTTCGGTTGACATTTTTTTTGTAACCACATCACTTCATTAAATAAACTTTCCTCTGGCGCTCTTTGCCCTTAGTCGGCCTTGCGCCATAAAAACCCAGCCATCATCATCATCATCAGCAACGTGTTTTTCAGCAGTTTGTTGGCCCTTTGGATGAGCCTGGTTCGCCGTTAAAAAAAACCCAGTCAGGATTTTTTTATTTTATTGTTTAAATTTACGCATTTTTAGAAAAAAGCACAGAAGCCAATCTTTTTTTACGAACTCCGATAGTTTTTTCTAGACGAACGTTATTTTTTCAGGTATTCTCAGAAATATCCGGCCGACGGTACCGATTACTTACAAATTGGTCACTGCTGCAGATATGAAGATAGGGGACGTCGAAGTGAGCGACTGTGGAGCGTCTAGTCCGAGTACCATTTTTCTAATTTTTTTGGTAAGGTCACAGCGCGAAGTTTGTTTTAAACTAATTGCCACTGTGGTGTAGCTAGTGCTTTCAAACAAAATATCGTTCCAACAATCACACCTTGTGCGCAAAGACCCAAAGCAAAGACAGAAAACACTGCAGCTGGCGGAAACCGCGCGTCACCGACGAAGTACGCACGCCAGAGGAAAAACAATTGGGCTTTTGTGCTAACACCTGGCTTGCGCACAACTAACAGAATTTGAGAAAACAACAAAAATGCGCCTGGACATCATGTTCCATCTGTCGTGGAATCAGCCTCATGCACGTTAACTCCCCGAGGTGGCTGGCCGTATGTGCCTTCAGTTCAGCACAAGCCAACCGTATGACGACTTAACGTTTGATACCGGGCTGACTCAGTTTACAAGACTGAAAGTGAGAAAACACATGATCCATGCACACATACTTTGCCGAAGCTTCGTTCCTCACTCTCGCCATCGATTACAAGCCGGAATGGGCTGCCTATGCGTGCTAATTAGCGCAAGAAAAAAAAACGAATGCAATCATCCTCTATGTGCAGCTAGACGGCAAGCTGCGAAATCTCTATCAGAGGTACATTCCCAAAACACAGTCCGCGTAGTGTTCGCTTTCGCTCGTGACAACTATAAGGGCCGTACTCTGAGTCCCTCCTCCACTCCATTTGCTCCCTCCACTCGGTAGAAGGGAGGATTCCGCAATGCTTATGCACAGGGAAAATCGATTTCAAGGATGTCCTCTACCGGAGGCTCGAGTGGAGGAAGGACTCAGAGTACCAGGGTAAGTTTAGAATTGTTAAACCTAAGCCATTTTTCAGTTGAACTTACAGGATTTCCCCAGAGGGCAAATTCTCTGCTAAAGTGTATTTGGTCGCCGTTTTCGCACCGCTTTCCCAAAAAGCGTGGGAAACATAGTGAAAGCTTGTGGGCCGATGAACTCCATTCTGCATCTTCTGCAAGCAACTTAAGGGTACGCGGATAAAATAATTTTCTTTTCTAATTTCGTAAATGTTTCAAACTATACAAGGTACTAACTCTCAAGAAATGACCAATTCACGGCAACAATTTTTACATCAGGTGTAAACCAAGAACAAAAAGCATCCCAACACAGAAATTGGTATAATCGAATTTCTAAGCAGAACCTTATTTTGCACGAATAATCGACATGACAGTGTTGCGCTTCTAAAGATGGCATAAATAATGGGTGAAGTGGAAAATAATAGTCAAGGTTTTTCCTATCTGTTTGGGTATCGTACTGGCCCTCCCATGATTCTTTAAATGTGAATGCACTGCCTGACGATATAATGCCTTTTTTCTCTCTAGGCGAACCAGAGTTCAACGTTCAGGTGAGAATGCAAACAATGGGATTCCACAGACGTAATCAATAACGCCCTCGGGCATTTCCAACAAAGCATGGAGGGCGCAAATAGTCTCAGTTCACACAAAGGTATTTCAAACTGTGTTCTTTACCGTGAGCACTCCGTTAATGAACCCTTGGGCAAACAGAGCTCGTTTTGGTTCACTCAATGTCGCTTTTTTGCTACATTGAAGAGCACACGCAGTCGGGCTACGCATACCGCAGGGGATAAAATCCTTCGCTGTACGGTGTGTCGACTCTGAAAAACCTACCTTTAGGGCAGTTTCATCGCAGCATACTAGGGTACACTCGAAGGTTTCAAAACTTTCTCTCTTTGCTGCCTCTTTACAATGTTAGCTTTGTTTTGAACTTGTATCCGTCAACGTTGTTACAGGTTGGTGCCATTGTTAAGCAAAATAGCTATGCGGAACGGACAGATCACATCGCAATAGTACACGATTACACTTCGAGAGGTTACTTTGTAGATAATGAAGTAACAGTAATGACGCTTATGAATAGTTTTAAGTTTCATCAGTTATATGAAACAAGTTAACTTGATTGATGACGGTCCAGTCAGTTGGTTGAAGACCTGAGCCTGAACGAAACGGAACCGAAATGCGTTATTCACACGTCAAGTTCGCTGATAAACCTCTATTGATGTCTTAGACAGAATGAACGCTAGAAACAAGTTACAGGTGATAATTCCGAAGTTAATAAACTGATAAGAGGCGCGATAATATTATGTTGTTTTTAAAGTGCGCTTTTTGTCCGCTGTGCCTTGTAGTTGTCGCTGTTAGTGGTGCTACATTAACATAACCGTATGCCTGTACTTTTGCATGCCGGATAAAGTGGCACATGATTACAGCAGGGTCGTATTAAGTTTTGCATTTGTCGCTTGTTTCCACGGCCTTGGGGACGGGATAGCGCGACGGTATATACTGATGATACAAGAAAGGCAGATCTGTGCACTAGACGTGCGATGACGTCCGAAGGCATTCGTATATCCCCAAAATCAACAGGAGAGTTTTGAGTGTTAGCTCTGGTAAAAGTTCGCGTCCTGTAGATGAAACAGAATGAACGTCAAGCCATCGGTGCCATCCAATTTTTGGGTGTCATTGTTTTGCAGCGACTGGGAGAGAGATAGGTCTCCTCCAGCTGCAGACCATGGATTGGAAAGGTCCCGAATGGGCGCGAATGGCGCAGCTATACACACTTGAGCCGGAGCTGTGTAGAGCCAAGATGCTGCGAAGACGCGAGATCACCATGATCTATGACGACATATGGTGCGGCGGACCACTTTTCTGTCAGAAGCGGAGCACGTACAGAGGGCAACAAACGTGTCTAGGACACAGCTGTCGTACATTTTTAGCCTTATCCTGCCTCTCAAGAGAAGCATTCGAAGAAAAATACTGCGTTGTTCTGAAGTAAAAGCCCACCCATTTTGCCTCCAACCTTTGTGTGAAAACGTATTCGGCGGTTTTCATCAGCAACCAGTTCAAATTGAACTCTCTGTTACAGAAAACTGTGTTGCGCACTGTACGCGGTCGCGCAAAATGTGCACCGATGCTCATTTACGTGCGATATTACTTACTTGTGTAGCACTGACGCCATCATTGAGCAAGCACGTCATAATAGCTGCATTTCTCGCGTTATTCGATACTGTTAAAAGCAGTAAGCGATTTGACAGCGGTACTCCTGGCACTTTCTTGATTTCCACAGAAAGAGATATCTTTCGAATCTAGTGATTCGTGAACTTGGCTGAGGGAACGCTTGAGGGCATGCTTGAGGCTACGGTGACGTAGATGTGGTACCAAAAGCACATCGACCAATTCAGGCTTACGTGCAAAATTAAAGAACTATATTCGTCTGATAGCTGTGGTGTCTCCGGCATGTGTTCGTGTCCATCTAGATCAGAAAACGTTGCACGGTTTGTTAGGAAACATCACTGGAATCGTAGCTGGCCGCATTTTATAAGCCTTGGCCGCATTTTATAACCCATTTTGAGCAAAACCCAGTCTTTGTTCGGATTATGCACGTTGTAATGACATGATGAAAAGCTTTGATTTGTAAGCTCACGTAGCGATTTCAAAGATTTCTAGAGTAGCGAATACTTATAGCTCGGGTAATTTTCGCCTTCACAACACGGTTCCACCATCTCTAGAAGGAAGTTTTGCCCATTGTACATCTTGTGACAGCATTTCCGAACTAGCACTATTTGCGCTACCCATTTCCAGCAAAGCATTTCAGTTACAGCAGGTACATTTAAGGTTTGCCGATAACCGTTTATTTATACTGTCACTAAGGAAAAACGACGCAGTTGCCTCGAACGAACAAACAAGTTTATTGGAGCGAACTTGTGCTCCCCTAACAACTCAAAAATACAGAGGCGGCGAAACAGCAGTAAACAAAGGGACGGCCGCAGCCGAGTGTATGCGAATCGAATGCCGCGGTTTTTGCTCTGCGGGCATTAATCTCGCGGCGCCAGTGTTTCTCCAACCGTCCAATTAAATTCATAACACTGTAACCCAAAGATTATTCTGGGCTGGTCCAGCTGCTGCTCCGTTGTGCGAACTCGAGCGAGCTGGCGGGCCTCCGCACGCTGAAGGTATCTTTGAACGTCGGCGTTGAGGTCGTCTTCTACTTGCGGAAGCATGGCGCCAAGCATCGTCGTTGGTCGTCTTCCTTAGGCAAGCTCTAACGGGATAATATGCGTAGTTTCCCCGCACGGGGCACCTTGAGCAATCTTGGTGACGGTATTGGCGATACCGCGGACCCCGAGCCCCCAAACATAAGCTGGATCCAACCGTGGCGATGTGTTTATAGGTGAAGGGTAGAAGCCGAAAACGGTGGCCGTCGGAGCCTTGGTGAAGCTCCGGCCGATGGGCTCCCTGCCTGTCTACCAGGCAGGGAGCTCCGGGACCTCTTTGACTACCAGGGTAAGGTCAAAGGAGAAAGTACCCCCGTCTCCCTGCTTTCCAATGTATCATATGGCATTTTCCAACCCCCCCCCCCCCAAACGTGATCGGACCCCGAAAAGGGGCCGCACCGAAGTATCATTTCCGTCCTTACCAACGATTTCAACCCCAAAGCCAGCCAACTATCCCCGCTTCCTGATCATTCAATCCGTTGAAAAAGAAAAGCCTGTTGCCTCTCTGTCCGTCTTCTTGGTCACAAAGTTCATAGAAGGTATAATAGGGAAATCGTACAAAGCAAAGAAACAGAGAACGGGAGAACTGTTGGTCGAAGTCAATAACCAGCAGCAGGCAACAAATCTCTTGAGCCGGACACGCATTGCAGATCTTGACATCACGGTCACGCCCCACCGAAGCCTTAACAGCTCACAAGGCGTGATCTCAGATCCTGACCTCATGACTGAAACTGAAACCGATCTGCTGGAGGGCCTGAAAAGTCAGGGCGTAACAGCAGTGAGGCGCATAACGGTACGCAGAGAAGACAAAGAAATTCCTACTAAACATCTCATCTTAACATTTGATCGATCAACACTACCAGAATTCATTAACGCAGGATACATTCGATGTTCGGTTCGGCCATACATTCCTAACCCCCGCCGCTGCTTTAAGTGCCAGCGGTTCGGGCACAGCACCAACTCTTGCCGCGGCCGTCTGACCTGCGCAAAGTGCGCCCAGCATGATCACTCATCTGACAATTGTCCATCATCAACCCTCACCTGCGCCAACTGCCAAGGACCCCATGCCGCCTACTGTCGAAAATGTGAAAAGTTGCAATTAGAGAAAAAAAAATCAACATCAAAGTCACTGAAAACATCACCTTCCCAGAGGCGCGAAAGAGGTTCGCCTCTTTCCCCCTGGGGAGGTACGCCGACGCAGCTCACCGGGGGGCGGAGCGGCGTCTGGTTTCGGCGGGGACCCAGTACTGCGAGTCGGACTTGGTCCCGCCTCTGCCCCCCCCCCCCCCCCTGGGTTGCCTCAGGCAGCCCAACCCGCCTCCGCACCGCTCGCTGAGCCAGCAGCGGCTGTGGTCGCAACCACGTCTGGTGGAAGCGATGCTGCATCCTCCACTTCCACTCCAGCGTCCCAAACCACAGGCGAATGCGCAGAGGAGATGGACTTGGGGGAGCCAGCAGCAGCTCCCACCACCACCGCACCGCCTGCGCCATCCGAGGCGTTCCTGAATCCCTCGGAGGTTGCGGGCAAGGAAAAGCGCACCCCAAAGGGTTCGCGGTCCAAGGAGCCTGATCCCTCAGGCGCTCCGAGGACATCCGAGGATGAAATGGACGTCGGTCCGTTCTTGTCTGCGGTGCACCGCAAGGAACGCGTCCCGACGCCAAAGCCTCCCGACAAGCCAAAAAAGACGAGAATCACAGCCCCGAAAGACGACACATAAACAACACAGTCCAGTAGCTCCGAACACTTCATAATGGGAAGAGAGAACATTGTACAATGGAACTGCAGAGGCCTCTTTAAAAATCTTGACGATGTAAATGAAATACTGCATGCTAATCAGCCAAGTGTAATGTGTGTTCAGGAAACACATTTGAATTCTAAACACACAAATTTCTTGAATAGTTACCTGGTATACAGAAAGGACAGGGATGGCTGCACACACTCTTCTGGGGGTGTGGCCATAATCGCCCGGAAATCTTTAGCATGACACCCTGTCACTTTGAACACCATCCTTGAGGCTGTAGCAATACGCTTAATAATATTTAATAGGTTGATAATGGTATGCTCCATATACATTCCTCCTGTTGTTTCACTTTTAAGCTCTGACTTCGAGGCGCTGGTAGACCAGCTGCCCGAACCATACATCCTTACAGGCGACCTTAATGCTCACAACTCTCTTTGGGGCTCTTCCAGAACGGATGTCCGAGGTCGCCTGATAGAGAAATTCTTTACATCTTCTGGGGTATGCCTTTTCAACAGTAAACAGCCTACATACCATAACATAGGGCACAACACATACTCATGTCTTGACTTGGCGATTGGCTCAGCAGTTCTCTTTCCTCTCCTAGAGTGGGGTGTGGGCACTGACCCATAAGGTAGTGACCACTTCCCCACCTCACTCACATACATAGGTAAAGGCCCATGCAGTCCATCTTCCCATAATAGGTTCAATGAAGCACGAGCTAACTGGAATACATTTACACAGACATCCAAACTACACCACACATCCATAGGACACCTACACGTCCAAGAAGCTACCCAACTGCTCACGGCGCACATCCTCGACGCCGCCAAAAAGTCCATTCCCCACGCCTCTGGTGCCCCGCGCAACCAGCGGAGGCCGTGGTGGAATGAGGACTGTAGGCAGGCGCGAGAGGCCCAGAACAAGGCATGGGGTGTCCTTCGTCGGTACCCCACGTCGGGTAACCTCATTTTGTTCAAACGGGCCAAGGTGTTAGGAAAACGTGTGCGCCGTGAGGCAAAACGAGAGATTTGGCGTTCCTTCATAACATCAATAAACTCCTACACAGACACACGGAAAGTATGGACAAGAATACGGAAACTCAAAGGACAACAAACACACAGCCTGCCTCTGGTCAGCACAACAGAGGACACACTCGAAGACCAGGCTGACACCCTCGCACAACATTTCCAACACGTGTCCAGTTCAGCACACTACACAAACACTTTCATGAAACACAAACAAACGGCCGAAAAGAAACCTATACTAGATAACAATAGGTCAACATCTTCTTATAACTCAGAGTTTTCACTGCATGAGCTGAGGGCTGCTTTGAGCACGTGTAAACCCTCAGCTCCAGGCCCAGACAACATCACATACGCAATGATACAACACCTGCACGCAGACACTCTTCTAACACTCTTACACCTATATAACAAGATATGGCTTTCGGGGCACATTCCAAACTCTTGGAAGAAGGCTATAGTTGTTGCTTTTCTGAAAGAGGGAAAGGACCCGTCGTCCCCCTCAAGCTACCGTCCTATAGCCCTGACGAGCTGCCTGTGCAAGCTCTTCGAGAAGATGGTAAATCGCAGGCTCGTGTACTTCCTCGAGTACAACGGTCTTCTCGAGGGCTGCCAGGCAGGCTTTAGGGTGGGGCGATCGACGAACGATCAACTGGTTGCTCTTGATTCGTACATCAAGGATGCCTTCGCGCATAAGCAGTACTGTTAACTGTCTTTTTCGACCTCGAGAAGGCCTACGACACCTCTTGGCGCTACGGGATCCTCAGTGACCTGAAGTCATTCGGTGTCTCGGGTAACATGTTAAACACTCTTGTCAGTTACCTGTCAGAAAGAACGTTTCGAGTGAGAGTCGGTGATGCACTCTCAAGGGTTCACGTGCAAGAAAATGGCGTGCCACAGGGTGGCGTGTTGAGCTGCACTCTCTTCATAGTAAAAATGAACTCTCTTGGTAAGGCACTGCCACCCACAATCTCTTATTCCATGTATGTAGATGACGTCCAGATATCCTATAAATTATGTAATATGTCAATCTTCGAACTTCAAGTCCAGCTTGGTGTCAAGAAACTTGCCGGCTGGGCAGACAACAATGGGTTTAAATTGAATCCTGCAAAAAGTTCCTGCGTTGTGTTCACCAGGAAGCGTGGGGTCCATCCGGACCCAGACATTACTCTTAATAGCGTGTCGCTTCCTGTGAACAAGGAGCACAAGTTCTTGGGTGTGGTGTTTGATCAAAAACTCACATTCATTCCCCACATCAAGGAACTTAAAAATAAATGTCTCAAAACAATGAATATACTTAAGGTTCTCTCCCACCAATCCTATGGTTCCGACAAAGAACTCTTGCTTCGCTTGTATACTGCTTTGGTTGGGTCTCGTTTGGACTATGGCAGTGTGGTATATGGGTCGGCGACTAAGACAGCCTTGCGAATTCTTGACCCAGTGCTACACTTGGGCCTTCGTTTTTCGTCGGGTGCTTTCCGCACTAGCCCTGCTGAGAGTCTTTATGTCGAATGTAATAAGTGGAGCCTTGAGAACCAACGAACATGCATGGACTTGCTTTATGCTTTTAAAATTTCATCGCTGAATAATCATCCTTTTTATCCTGTCTTTAATGATACATCAACATCTCTGCTCTTTGTAAATCGCCCATCCGTTCCTCTGCCCATTTCACTTAGAGTGAGAGAGCGAGCCTCGGATCTCAGTGCTTCGTTTTTAGACGTGTACAGGTCATCCTTTTCTAACAGTTTACCGCCTTGGCAAATTCGCCCTGTGTCGTGCGACCTTTCTTTTATGAGACTTGATAAAAATCGTGTACCACGAGCCGCAATACTGCAGCACTTTCTGTCTTTGCAGTTTAAATACACATGTGCGGAATTTTATAGTGACGCTTCTAAAACCTCCACTATGGGGTCGTGCGCCGCTCATGGTCCAAATTTTAATGCAGCCAGAACCATGAGCGTGCACACAACAGTTTTTTTAGCAGAAGCGTATGGAATTTTACTGATTGTACGACACATTCTTGAAAATCAAATTCCCAATTCCATCATCTATACAGATTCTTTGAGTGTTGTTCGCGCACTGTCATCGCATACACCCCCCAAAAACCACACAGTTAATCTTGTATTTAACACTATCATGCCCGTGTATGCACAAAAGCATAAGCTGGTCCTCTGCTGGGTCCCAGGACATGCAGGGATCGCTGGGAATGAGTTGGCAGACGAGAGGGCCGCTGCTGCTGCACTCAGGAACACTGTAGACATTACAGCGATACCCTACACAGACCTCAAGCCACACATAAGATAACACCTGCGCGGAACATGGCAAACACACTGGGACGAACAGACAGACAACAAACTACATGTAATAAAGCCACACTTGGGACGGTACACAGCTGACTCACACAACAGACACACGGAAGTCGCCTTGGGTAGGCTGCGGATAGGGCACACCCATGCGACGCACTCGTTTCTGCTGACGGGATCTTCTAGACCCCAGTGCAGCAGGTGCGGAGAAGCCCTATCCGTAGTGCACATTCTAATCACATGCAAGGCACTTCACACAACACGACACAAACACTTCAGAGAACTCTACAGACAACATATCCCACTACATCCATCGTTGTTTCTAGATGAAGATGCCAGTGTTTCTGTGAAACGCGTGTTTGAGTATTTGTCAGATGTTAAGTTTTTAAACCTCATCTCCTATCACGCATAATCAAATCTGGCCCTATACACCAGTCATCACCATCATCTTTATTGATCTTACTATGTCCAGTTTACACGTTTTATACCTACCTTTTGTGGTAATCACTTCTTTTCATTAAATAACTTCTCTGGCGCTCTTTGCCCTCGTCGGCCTTGCGCCATTAAACACAAACCATCATCAATATGCGTAGTTTCCTGGATAGCCGTGTTCTACGCAAACGTGACATACGGGAGCACTTCGTCCAACGTCTTATGTCGAACGTCAACGTACATTGACAGCATATCCGTTATCGTCTTGTTCAGACGTTCCGTTAGTCAGTTCGTTTGGGGGTGGTGCGCCGTCGTCCTTCCGTAATTCGTGTACCTGTAGCGTAAGATTCCTTGCATAATCTCCGAAGGGATGGTATTTCCGCGGTCCGTGATTTGGACTTCACAGGCTCCATGTCGCAACACAGCTTGGTTTATGAGGACATTCGCGACTTCTTGTGCAGTCTCCTTCGAAAGAGCGGCGGTCTGTGCGTAGCGCGTCATGTAGTCTGTCGCTACGACAATACACTTGTTCTCCGATCGTCACGTAGGGAGCACGCCAAGAAGATCCATTCCAATCTGTTAAAAGGGCCTTGATGGGACGGCGATCGTCTGCAGAAGGCCGTCGGGTCTCGTCACTAAGGTCGGCGGGGATGACAAAAAAGATAATTCGTTGTTGTTGCGGGCCTTAAATTTCCTTGCTTTCGTTCCGATCATAGCGATGGTAAAGGTGTTTAATAAAGATGTGCCCAACAATGTCTTTCTTTCTAAGCCCTGCACAAACTATCCGGAAATGTTGAGTACGTGGTTTACGCGGACGCGGCCGATTATCCGGGTCACGATGCCATGGCACTGGTGGTAGTCAATCGGCAGGGTAATTCCAGCAGCTCCAGGTCCGTCCGCACGAGCGAACCGGTGGTGGGCGAAGAGGCGGCCATTTCCTTCGCAATCACGGCCTCCGCAAACACCAAATACGTGGTGACAGACAGTGTGGTAGTATGAATTCCGCTAGGGGGCGCATCACTCCACAGACGTCCGCAATTCGCAGAGCTGAACTTCACAATATTCAGCGGTTCGGCAAGATATACCTATCTTATATAGGCGGCTGCACACCCCGGCTTGACGGTGAACGAATACGCGCATGGCACTGCTCGAGGATTTTCAATCCGAGCTGGTGATATTCACAGCGCTGATTCGCTTCGCTCTTCGGGCAGGAATCGGCTAGTGTCCTTTTGAGACATCACTCATCACACACGCTAGAGCGTTCCCTCGGCCCCCCGCTCATCCTACCCTCAGTAAAATTCAACCCGTGGCTTGTCGACTTCTGCAAACAAAACTCATAGCCTGACCCAGTAGCGTACAGTCACTGATACCCCGGGCAGTATTCTGAAAAGTGCTACAGGTGGAAGGACAGGGCAGACTTCGTACACATGCTGTGGGCCTGTCCACAGGCGACAACGTATGTTGCATAATTGCTTGCTTTGAGCGATGGGAGATCGTATTGCGCAGCTCCAACCCAGCGGATTAGGTCTGGGCCATTTCTCTGGCCGAAGACGCTGCCAGAGCCCAATATAGTTGATCTTTTTCTCTGTTTCTCACTCTTCTAACATACTTTTTATCTAATTGTGGATACTTATACTTTTTGTCATACATTTTGATCCTTATCCTCCCAAGAAGGTACGATCTACTCTATACAGCAGTTCCTTGCCAGACAGCTGCAAAGAAAGCCCGGTTATTGCGCAGGCTTTTAAAGGGGTCCTGAAATACCTTCCGCCGATGCGTGGATGTACATGTAACCAAATAAAGCAATGTATTAGCAATCTCCTCCCGCAAGAATTTTGTTAAACCGATGAGTATTAGCTGAGAAATCGTAAATAAAAAACCGCGCATTATCGTCGCGCAGCGTTTCCTCCTCCTTTCAACTTACTCTCCGCTGTTGACGGCGAGTGAGCCTTCCCTCCCATGATGCTACGCTCCTCGGCGATGACGTACTTCCGCTATTGCGCTGCTCACACTGCCGTCTGCTACGGGCAAGCTTTGTTGACACCATGAATCCCGCACTCCGCTCGAGGCTGGAAAAGCGAACGAAAAATCTGGCCGTATGTGTGCGGCGGCCTGGCCTTGCGTTTTCGCGGTGTACTTGCTGGAGTTGCTATCGGCGGCACGTGACTTTTTATCGGCGGCGAACTTGCAGCCACACGGGGGGATCGTGCGCTCGCTCCCTTGGATGCACAGCGCACTGTTTATCCAAAAAGCGCCGTATCAGATGTGGCCCCGCTGGTGCCGGGTCTTATTTTGTGGCGGTGGTAATCGCTGCCGGCGGCATGTGAAAAAGACATTTTAAACCGATGCAGAACCTGTGCACAAAACGCCAGTTCAGCTTGGGGCGACGCGTGGTGGAGAGCGGCAACGTTGGCAAAACATGCTCCGGCGCGGCTCTGAGCTTTCTAGCGCTGGAGCGAGCGCCATTTCTTTGACAATATCAAACATCGGTTGCCCTGGCAACAAAGCACAAACCGCTCTAGAAGTCAGTTACGGTTGCGTGATCTCGGTTCAGCTCGGGGCCCCACCTCGCGACATGTGGGCACTGCAGGCATACTACTCACTCCCATTTGGAAGTGCGAGATGCGTTTGGCATTACAGGAGGCGATGGTGTGTGTGTTGTGGACGCCTTTGTTTCGCGATTAAATGCGATGTTGTGCTTCTGCGGGTGGATAGTGCTTCCCATGGTCTGGATTATCTTTCTCGAGCGGCGTACGACTCAACCTCGCATGGGGTATGTGCAGTGTGCGTGGCTAAAAGCCATCTCGGCTTGTGCGCCAGAATTAAGTGACTGTGCTGTTCGTCCCCGCAAACCGCGCGCGAGGTGAGTGCCGAATTTACGAGGGGCAGGAGGAGGCAACCCATCCTCTGTCAATCGCGGTTTGGACTTGCAACGCATGTTGTGACGTTGTGTTCGTTCGAAACGCATCTCTGGATTGTTTGCAAGTTTAATTAAATGTATGCGTCAAACCCGGGCATTCGGTTCAGGGCGTTCTCTGCGATTGCAAGAAAGAAGTGCCACGTGGCTTCAACGCTTTCTTTATAGTACGTACTCAAGTAAGAGAATATCCATGTCGTGTTATGGCCCTGTTGCATTCAATACAAATGGTTAAGTGTTTGTTTACACTTGTTTCGTTTGTCGTAAAATGTCCAAGCACTCCGGCACTCCGCTGGCAGATCAGCCCGCGAGCCGACGCTGAGCAGACGACTCATCTCTTTGCCGGAAGTGCGTGAAAAAGCCGCCCAATAGCAGGATGTCTAGCTCATGACGAACATCTGGGAATCGGTGACGTAGACATCTGAAGATGGCGGCGTCCAAAAACACGAAGGAAAGGGTGAGAAAAAAGCGACAAAATTTGCAACAAAAGTGTGAGCTTTCTGCTGCGCGTAAAAGAGTAATACTTCGCACAGATGATGTTGACGACCCAATCTAACGATTGCGCTAGTCAATTTAGTGTGCTCAAAACGCCTTTCAGGGCCCCTTTAAGGCGGACTGCTCGCGTTTACCTGTCACATACCAAGCAGGTATTGCCCAGTGAACATCTAGGGGAAAATATACACATTCAATTTGCAACATATTGTGAGGTTATTGCCTTTCTTTCGCTAGTAACTTGTGTTCCTACCCCAAATTTTATGCGTAACTCCACTCTGGCAACCTTGACGACAACAGCAAAACAGAAACGCTGCTCTTTTACAATGCTTGTTAACCAATTAACACCTTTGCACCTTTTAACCACTCTGTAAGTTCCCAACTGTCCCTCTTCAGCTGCAATACTTGCTTACGACAGTCTGAATGTTTCGGCATTTTTACAAATATTTTAATTTCGTACCGCTCAAAAATCTTACGGTAATGTTCTTTCACCTTTACCCATCAATTCGCAATTCTTACATTTATAAAAGGTTTATTGATAATTCACTGCTTCCTTTTTATAATTGTATAACGGTCTCTCCAATAATTTTTTTCGGGATAGACCATTCAGCCGGTGCCAAAAAAGGTTTTTTATATGAGTTAACAATGTATCAATATTATTCTTAGCACACTTCCTCTTTTTGCCGTTGACTGCGTGTCGGCGTTTTTACTTTTATGACTGAGTTCAAAATACCAGAATTATGTATGACTATTATAAAGCTGGTGATCTCGTCAGGTCACACGTTTCAGCATTTGAAAATTTGATAATGCAACTCTCACATAAGCGATTAAAATTCTGACTCCCACATTTGTACGACCAACTTATCGCGTGCTGAATCATACTAAGACCTCACAGTTATCATAACCCACAGAGTAGCCTGGTCAGACCTTTTCATGAAACCCAATTACACACTCGTAAATCACTTGGTTAAGCAGAAGAATCCTTGCCTTTAAGTTGCATTTCCATACAGCTATCATATGGACCGTTCTCCTGCCGAAAACCAAGGTAGGTGTCGGAATTTCAACTCCTTACCAAGGGTCTTTGATCGCCTTATAAAAAACCACCAATTTTTGCTCTCCGACGGGAAGCGGGCAGTGTCCCAAGTCCTAAAAATCCATTGGAATCTCTACGGGAAGCCATCCTAACTTATTCGGTGCGGTTCAGAACTTGTGCTTACAACAAACAGCGCAGTGCCTTAGCTGTCTGTTACATGGCTCGAGCTGCATGTGCTCGTTACTCGACGTAGTATATTGCCGATTTATGCCTACTTAAACGTAATATTGTCAGCATCTTCAGCGTGCTGGTACCTATCGCAGATCGACGGCTTCTATTATGTTCCTCCAGCTGTTCGTCTGTTGCGATTCCTTAGTCCACCTTTGGCTCCTAATTTTTCGATTTCATCAGTAATAGTCAGAAATTACAAATATGTACCTAAATCCATCGTGCTTCTTATTTATTTCCACTGAACCATTCACCATGTATCCGATTCAATGCCTCTTGTAGCCAGTGCTTGCAAAGATCGCCCATCGCTTCAAACACTTACTTTACCTAAGTGTCATGGCAAACAAAGTTGTGTGAGCTACCGGCAATACTTGGGAAGAATCACAATGAATCCCAAGTCTTGCTGACTCGCTGCTTTAGCTAACAATTATGGCTTACCAATTTTAGGACCGACCAATGGCTTGTATTTTTTGTTGAAACGTGATTTATATGGAGATTTTTTGTCCAGTGGAAATTCATTCCTTCTAACCCACTCAGCTACTTACGTAATACTGGAACCTTCGGGAAAATAATGGCAATGATGGGTATTCAACTTTGTGTACCCCAATATTGTTTGGAAGGAGGAAGAACGAAATTAATTGTGCACGTGTCACGAACGTCCTGGAATAGTAGGGGCGGCGGCTTTTTTACAAAGGTTTGCCGTTTGTCGCAGCCCACCGTTTTATGAGTGGGCATTCATTCTAGCTACTGGAATGACAACCCCGTGATTTTTCATACATGCACAAAGCACGCAATGGCAAATGTAAGTAAGTCTATTTCTTTACCAGTGTAGACGTACGTCACTCAAAGAAAAACTAAAAAAACCTAAAAAACACCGAAACCAAACAAATCACCTCATTTGTCTATTGATAGCGAAAGCTCGCGTTGATAGGCAGTACGAGGAAACAAAATTTATAAAAATACATACGAAAAGGAGTGCCGAAGTCTCAAGTGCCTACCTAATCTAGCGCCCTCACGAGCCTAAAGACAAATCAAAAGTATAAAAATACAAGAACTTTAAATGAAATCATAAAACCATACCTGTGGACCTCAGAAAGAGCCCGTGCGCGAATAACTCAAGAAGAAAACATGAAGTCTATAAGAAATACAGAAAATCGGAAAATATATTCAATGACTCACAAAGTTCGAATTCAGCACCGTCACGTTATTTGCTAAACAAAGCAAAAAGAAAACAGAAAATCCGTGTTTTTGGTTGTCGGGGGGGTTAATTTCCACCAAGGAAATGTAACATTGGTAAAAAGCAGCGCGGAGTCCTTACGCAGTACTATACCATTCGCATATTTTTCTAGCCTTTTTTTCTTGGAATAGGGTTGAGAGATTGAATGTGTGCGCGTAGGCAACTTTTAAAGCTAGAGTGTAGTGTAACATTTGCACGGGATCACAGAAGGGAGTATCAGGGGGGTGAAATACGTAATGAGCTAGTCGAAATATGTGTATACTAACGCCTGCATATCAAATAATTTGTGCAACGTACAGTCAGCAGCAAAACTCTGTTTTCTACGCCGTCCAGCATTCGGTCTTTTTGCGGAATAAGCGCGTTTCGGCTTAACCAAGAAAACAAAAAGCTGTGCAGTTGCCTAGTGTCACTGTTAAGAAGTCCCGCAATCATTTTAAGGTGATGCGCTGCCTTTTAGAAGCTGGTTGTGTGAAATTCAGACGTTTGCTCCCGACAGTACGTGCACCGTGCCCGTTTGGTTACTTCCCTGGGGATAGTAGTGTTTGGAAATTTCAGAGTCGTCTTGCGCTCATTCCAGCACGCCGTTATCTTTAAAGCCGTGATTACTCCACCAGCATGTTTCTTCTCATTTTCTGACTATCATTTCTGGAATGACACTGCTCCAGATTCTTACGACGCAACCGTCTCCCGAGCTCAGATACGAATTGGTCGCAGCCGTGCAATCTGCCTATCCTGCTGCTAGCCCTTTAGCACTAATTTCTGCTACGCGCTTCTCGTCTCTTGGGGCACGACGGATGGAATGACGCCATTCCACTTTCAAATGACGCCCCTCAGGAAGGCAGCTGTCTTGAAACCCAGGCCTGTTAGTCCGTCGCTTGCACTTTGCTCCTGACGACACCACTTACGGGATTCTCATTTCTAGAACACGCACGGTGACAACGACGCAGTAACAAGCACTGGAACTATCCCCTTCTTCCTCCCCGCCTTCACATGGATAGCTATTGCTAGGTAAAACACTCCGAGCTTTTTCTGTAAGAAATCCGCAATTTGCCAGCGTTCCTTTGCAAAACAGGGGGTCTGTTCGGGTGCAAGATGATCGATGTGTTTTGCATCCTGTGTTGCCCATGCGACGCCACAAGAAAGGCAGCTGAACCTGTCCCCTCGGCTGCCTGTACTTACATTCGACCATGTTTCTTACGGGTTTGTTTTTTTGATCGTCGCTCATAAGCCCACTGCTTTCAATAATCATTTGTCGGGAGAATCATCCATACACCAGGATTGGGTATCTTGCTGTGCACTTAATAAGCCAAAAATTGATTGACGCACGCATTAGTTGACAGTGTAACGGTAATTATCGGCCTCCACACCCTCAAGTGCACCCATGGTTACGTAGACCTTAATCTGAACGTTTTCTTTTCTAATTCCTAATCGTTTCATGGCACTGAGCTTGCAACTATTGTCGTTAGATAAAACAGATTATATGTACATTTACGTCCACCCACGTGCGTGTTAGGCGAAACCCTATATGACTAGTTCCTTCTATATACATATTCTGCCGACGACACAACAGCCGGGATATTTCCCCGTCCTTAATCCGTCGTAATACACCTTAATCTATCTGAATTAGCATAATTAATGTTATCTCACCTAATTTATGTTACGTTATCTCTGTTCCCATTGAACTATACTAACCAATGTTAATCTCTTTTTGCTCCAGCGCACTCATAATTGGTATCAATCACTAAGTAATAATGAAGGACTTTCGTAATAATTATTCATCTCTTAAGCTCGACTGACATACGTTAGCTTGCTGAGAACCTTCCTCGAGTTTCTGTACTATTCGTATCAACGCCGGGGTAATTCAAGGCCACCTCCCACTGCGACATAATGCGTTCGTCTTCATACAGCAAACGCATACAGCAGAATGAACCCCCTGGCGAGAACAGCCGTGTGGCCCTAAAGACGGCACGCTACGGTGACGTCCCAGATTTTATTCTACTTGCGTAATTTTAAAATACATTAGGGTACACCAGGACCGTGCTCCTTTATCGCATGCTTCAGTCGTAAGCAGCAACAAGCAACAAGGTATAACTAAGGTTCAAGGACGAGACGACAAAGGGGAATATCTGATAACTGAATACCGATGTCACTGATTCTGGTCCCCCACATGGCTTTCACTTTCAGATCTTCACCTGTAGCCTCGCTTTTACTGCCATGTATTTTACTAGGTTGTTTAAAACAGGCCAGGGAATTTTATCCCGTAAAAAATGTGGGGATAATCTAAGCTGTAAAGGTGGTTCTTTTTAACAAATAAATACTGTAGCTGCTATGTTGCTATGTTGGCAAGGGGGATGGCTTTGGGACTCGCAAGTAAGGGGAAATTCCTAAGAACACGTTGGGCAATATACCTCATCAGGTATGCGTTGTTATGTAGGATACTTCTACTATGTATGGTAATTCTGGGACTCGCACGAGACTAAAAAACCCTGAGTTAAGCGTTTGCCAATATACGTCTACGAGTACGTGTTCCCCTGTCAATATTTGAACTCCCGCGCAAATAACAATTCCCGGGAAGGCATCGCTGTTATACCACTGCGGTATTGACGTCCTATTTGGCTTGACATTTGTAACAACGAATGTATTTTAAGCGCTATATTGTAAACATCGTGTTAGCTTTGTACTCGCACGAATAGAAAAAACCCCGTAGAAAGCGTTTGTACTTACACCTTTGTGAGTATTTGCTCCTTCCCGTCTAAGCCACACTGAGGGAGTCTGGGGGCTCGCACGAAACGGTAAAATAGTGGGGTAAGCGTTCTTCCACTACGACTCTAGGGGTATTTATTTTTTAATAATATTTACAGTATTGCCAGTGTCCGCTGAGATCAATGTCGAAGGGCTAGACCGAAAAACTTTACGTTAATTATAAGGTCAGGCAGTTGGATACCTGTGTCTTCCCAAGCACGACAGAAAAAAATCCCCGTTGTGAGCGTTGGTTCTAACACCACCGCGGGTTTCCGCAGCGCTGGGCATTGATCACGATAAATTTAGGGCTCGCAAGTACGAAATAAAAAAAATACCGGTCGTTAGCTGTATACGCCTTACAAAGTAATCACTACTTTCACTACTTAGGCCACCAAAACGCTGCCCACCGTTAGTGTAACCAATCCTTCAAAACTATCAAACATTTGCTATTGTCATAATCATCATGATCATCAGCAGCAGCAGCAGCAGCCGCAGCAGATTTAGGTGCACTGCAGAATGTAGACCCCTCCCATTGACCTCCACCCGCTCCTGTCTTAGGCTGCGCGAGTCCATTCCTTGCCTCCGAACGTTTTTATTTCGCCCTTCCTTCGAGTTATTGGCCCTCCCCTTCTTCTAGACCCTTGTCTCAGTAGCCAATGGGTTATCCTTGGTGTCCACCGGTTGTCATTTCATCTTGCTACATGACCAGCCCGGGTGCATTTCCTTTTCTTATTAGGAACTATCATATCTCCTACTCGAGCTTGTGGCCTGATACTGGAGCCTCGTATTCTGTCCCTGAGCGTTACATCTATCATCCTTTGTTCCATGGCTCCTCGAGCCGACCGAAGTTTCGTTCCAGTGGTTTAGTCTCGATCTATTTTTTTGTCTTTATATTTCCTGTGTTCAACGCACCGAAGCTACGCTTGTTCTCCGACGCGGGCTTTAGTGAAGTGCTGCACATTAATTTCTACCACCTGAGGATCTTTAACCGTCACCAAAGACATGACCAACTGGTGTTCTTGTTTTTGCTTCCATTAGAAAAAAAAAACTAGCAGTGGCTTAGCTGGGTTATGCCAGCATATACGTAGCGTGAGCTAAGGTTTAGCTGGTTATTCTTACATTTCTCGGTTGCCTAGGATTAGCTTGATTATCTTGCTCACTGCTGCTTCAATGACACACGGTATACGCACTATGTGACCTGTGTGTTTATCAAGGGGCTCCAGCGAAGCGTCAGCAATCGCCCCAGAGATAAGCTGGTTCCACAGGCGCACGCCGGTGTTGCTGCGACGCACGAGCCATCGGCTCCCCACCCGGCCACCCCTCTCATGATCATGAAGTGGAACAGGCCGCCACGTGCGGTACCGAGGTCGGCGAAGACACTGGGCGCTCGAGTTGCGTGAGAGACGCTGGGCAGCGAGCAACGTTCTGTGCGCCGTGTGACATCACTGCTCCCCGCGTATGCTAAGAACGGCTCGCCTGGAGCCACGCGAAACTGCTCAACCTCGTCCAGTGTAGCTCACGCTACGAAACGCCTGCAGCTGCCTTGATTAACCCTCTTCCTGCTGCTTAGCTGCGCGACACCTTCGCCACAAATAGGCGCTTTCATAGTTTAGTTACTTGTATTGTATTTCACCGCATCAAAATACGCTCAACCAAAAAAGTAACACCATCTTCCCGTGGGGAACCCTGATGAGGATGCAAAGCATGATGGGGGTTCCGTGTGGTTCCATTGTGTTGCCGTTATGTTTAGTGATCTGGTGTTTAGTAGCGCCAGAGGGAATTCCGCGTCCGGGTCCACACCGGTGGCAAAGGCACGCAAGTACTGTTGTGTGACGGTGAGTAGGCGATGGTTCTCGAGGCACCAAAACTCGTCCATCATGTTCTTGTCGATGTTGTCGTCTCGGTGGTAGAATCGGTAGTCTCCGTCAATGTTGGTGAGGTAAAGGTTGACGTTGGTGCACCGGCTGAGGGCAACGTACACGCCCTCTTCGCACCTTTGTCTTCTGCTTCTTCTTCAGCGGTACCCTTACGGAGATGACGACGGTGGTGGAATGCGAAGCTATCTCGGGATGAATTATTTGGTTGGCCAATCCCCCGGGGCATCCCGCCACAATCATCATCACAGGTGCTGCGGACGGGCCACAGACAAGTGACATGCCCCCGAGCAAGAGATGCTTCGCATCTAAGCGTTGGTGAGGTAAACGTTGTTGACGTTGGTGCACCGGCTGAGAGCAACGGACACGCCCTACTCTTCGCAGGTTTGTCTTCTGCTTCTTTTTCTTCAGCGGTTCCCTTACGGGAAGATGACGACGGCGGTTGAACGCGAAGCTATCTCGTGATGTATTTTGCGCTTGGCCAATCGCTAGGGGCATCCTGCCACAATCATCTTGAGAGGCGCTGCGGACGGGGCCCGAACAAGTGACATCCCCCCCGAGCAAGGGATGCTCCGCATGTAAAAGTCAGAAAGGTCAGACAACGGTGTCATTCTTAGGGCACAAGATTGGAGACGATAAGGTACAACCCATGGGTACGTCTCTTGAAAACATTATTGGTTGAAAACGACCACAAACCAGGGAGATTCGATCTTTTCCTGGACTCACGGGTTATCTCCGCGAATTTATCTCCATTCATGCGAAGATAGCATAGTCTTTAACGGACACGACACGAAATACAAAACAAACATAATTGAATGGACTGATGAAACCGAACAAGCATTCTGCACATTGCTACGGATGTTATCATCCGCTCCCATTCTTCATGCACTGGATATAAAGAAAGAGTTTGCGCTTCGTGCAGATGCGCCTGACTAAACTTTCGGCGGTGCCCTACTTCAAGAGAGCTGTGGAAAGATACACCCGGTCTGTATGCCAGCAGAGGCCTTCCACCAAGAGAAATCAGATATTCAACGGAGGAACGGGAATGCTCGGAACCCCTCTGGGGCATTCGAAACTATTACGTCTACCTATATGGTAAAGGTTTCACCCTCCAAACTGAGCATCAGCCTCTCTAATACTGGTAAACCACCAAACAAATTAACAACCGTGTTTGTAGATGGACTTTACTCCGGCAAGAGTGCTCGTCCAGTGCACAATACATCAAGGCGGAATGAAAACGTCGGCGCGTACTTTCTCAGCCGTGTTTAGACGTCCTTTCCCAGGAGCTCCGGTGACCGTGTGTGTGCATGTTTTTCGTTCTCGGATCTACTTCTGTACTTATCTTTTTCCTTTTTTTGGAAGTGTGCGTGCTCCCGCTCATGCAACTTTCTTGTGTGCGGGTAGTGTAATGAAACAAATGGGCATAGCGCAGACGGCAAGAGGCAGCAGCGCCGACAGATAAAAACCGTTTTTAACAGACAACGGAAGAAGATGAAGACCAAGAAAACTGGCACATGGCGCATAGGACAACGCACTACAGACGAGAAAGATGAGAGAGCCAATGTAGAACGCGAGAAGAGGATGACGATAAGAGGTCGGAGCTCTAGAGCAGAGATGAAGAAGAGAGCAGTCGTCGGAATTCTGCTCTCTCATCGGACGCACGGATCGTTGGACTATAGACTGCGGCAGTCGACCGGACTGCCAGTGCTCATTTCCAACACCACTGAACTGGAGTCGGCCTTCAACCACGCAAGTTCTTGAAAGGCGCTCGCCCTATCAAGAAAGGGCGGCCAGCCATTGTGTTCACTGGAAATACTGCAAACAATTCACCCCCGCCGGCCATGACACAACGCACGTGCGTGACGGGCTCTGCAGGAGACGCACCAAGGAAGGACCATCTACTCTGGACATGCACTGGACTGCACGCAGAGCGCATCTCTTGCAAAGCAGGCCGCCACACGTGTTTGCAGGACTGCCTTTACCCAAAGGCAGCCTCAGCCAAACATGTGTTCACCTCATTGTGGGATTTCGCTCTCAACATGGGCGTCCATTTGCGCATGTAAACTGGTTAGTTAGGACATCCTTTACACCACTGTCCCCACCCGCCACCACTTAAGCAGAGTCGCCATCCTTATGTTAATAAAGTTTTTTCATTCATTCATTCATTCATTCATTCATTCATTCATTCATTCATTCATTCATTCATTCATTCATTCATTCATTCAACATTCATTCATTCATTTTTTATTCATTCATTCATTCATTCATTCATTTATTCATTCATTTATTTACTCTTGAGAGAGATGGTATTTAATGTCGGCTTGTTCAAATTTCACCCCCACACATATTTATTTGAAGATTCGTGTCGCTGCGAAGGGATACTGAACCGAAAATCGCGGCTCTGAGGGCTGACATGCAAAAGCGGGGAGGTGCAGCCTTGAGTGTGAATCTACGCGAAGCAACTAAGACGAAGACCGCATCGCTTGGCCTTTCTTAGCTGTCTCTCTCTTTGCTATTTTCACTTTATTAAGCATACGCTTGTCCCAGATTCTGGTCTTCTGGTGCAGCGAGCTTAGGAATGCTTCCGGCTACGGGTGCGCATTGTGTTTGCGGCCGCCTACATCGGTTTCTGGCGAACCACCCGATGCTCAACGAGATCCGCTCACACCGCCGGCAATCCCGGGAATCATCGCAGCCCTCGGCTCATCATTCTTTCGGGACCACTGCCAGCTGCATTAAGCCCCTGCGGCAACAATCAAGGCACTTCCGGGATGTCACTTCCACCAGGACAAGTGAGTCTTTCTGTGAAACCTTCAGAATTGCCTTTACCAGACGACATGAATAATATGTCAGAATCCTCAAACTCTGTGTCTGAGACTGTTGTCTACGCTTATGACACCAGATCCTCTACTGAGAGATCACCTCCATCAGAAAGTGCTTCCCCCGAAGCGTCACCATCACTCCAAGAGCTCCTACCGGCCGCTAGACATGAGTACTGTCCCCAGTCCGCTAAAGGATGGGGTCGTACTAGATGTCAAGCCAGGTGATACATCTAAAATCATCACTCAGTTCAACCCGCTCGTTACCAAGGAGGGATACAATCTTTGTCCCCCACTGGTGTAATGCAAGTACGACCAAATCATAGACTCAATCTGCTGGCTATTGATACACGCAATGCAGATGCCACGGAGGCCTTTTGAAAAAAAACCTTCCATTGCTGGCATTCGAGTCCAGGCATATCAGCCACGCCCCAACAATTGCGAAGTGGGTGTCATCGGAGGAGTCTGTACCGATCTCACCAATTCTGACATCATCGGTGCACTGCGCCTCAAGGACCCAGTAAAATGCGCCCGGAGACATGGGAAAACCTCTTAGAGCATTCCGATTGTGTTTGCAGCTTAAACGGTTCCTAATCGCATCAGTATTGGAGACACGCGCTACCGCGTGTACGAATACTTGGGGACACCCAGGCAGTGCAAAAAATGTCAGCGCTTCGGGCACGTACCTGAAGTCTGCTACCTCCCACTGCGGTGCTCACGATGCGGAGGCAATCAAGATCGTACAAAATGCGCCGCTCAAATTCCTTAGTGCCCCAACTGCCGATAAAGCACCTATCAACCTTTGCTAAGTTCTCTGTACGACGTGATCAGAAAGCGATATTTAAAATCACGACGGCAGACCACGTCGAGCATAAGTCAGCGAAGCCCGGCCTAGCACAGCAACGCAACACAGAGAGAAAGGGTGGTCCTGCAGAGACGAGACGTGTCCGCTGGGAGTTCAACGTTCACAAGTGTGGAGGAAGACTTCCCTCCACCGCGAAAATGCAACCGGATAGAGGGCCCGGGGGGACTCATGCGTCTGCACTAAAGATGTCCAAACTGTCCATACTTCCGCACCTGCAGCGGAGCCTGCGTCGGCACCAGCGACGGCGTCACCGCCAATTCCAGCTTCGCGGATATTGAAATTGGCCCGTCGAGCTCCGCCGAGAGATGATTGTGGTCAAAAAGTAGTTAACCGAAGCTTTGGTGGGCTTTCGACAATGATTTCACCACTCGTGGACGCTGTACGCAGCTTACCTGCTTCCTTTGGGTCCCCAGTGGCTACGGCTATTGTGACACTGTTGTATTTTGTCTCACCCCTCCTTGATCAATGGCGCTAGCTACGGTAACGCGCGCAGCCCCAGTGTTAAAACTGCAAGAAATTCGAAATACGAAATAATACCTGAGTGGAATGCTTGCCGACTCCAGCAGCGTCTCTATGATTTCCGCCGTTTCGTGCAGAAGCATCATTTCCCGGTGATCGCCATCTGGGAGTCCCGATTATCCAAAGATATCTTAAAACGGGCAGCAAGTGGGCTGGTTAGTGCATGTTAAGAACGTGGAAAACAGCGTGAAGGAACGGGACGCTGAGTAGAACACGCACACACGGCGCTGACGAACAACCAATCTGAACTTTTATTGCTTGCAGGCGGCTTGAATACACATCTACAAATCAATGGAAAGGAAAAAAGGAAAGCAGGCGAAAAAGCACAAAATGAACAAAGGCTCTTGTCAAATAAAGCGGTCACGTTCATCGATAAAATTTCAGACAAGTTGTTCATTCGAAAGGTACATGATTTTATTTTCATACAATAACACAGACAGTTTGCTTGCACACTTGCCACCGCTCTCATTGATGTAAAAATCATTTATTTTTCGAATGAATAGCTGGGCTTACATTTTATGTACGAATGTGAACGCTTTTTTTGACAAGAACCTTTGTTCATTTTGTGTTTTGTCGCCTCCTTTCCCTTTTTTCTTGCCATTGCTTTGTAGATGTGTACCTAAGCCGCCTGCAAGCAATAAAAGTTTGATTGTTGTACAGCGCCATGCCTGTGTGTTCTACTCTGCATCCCGTTCTTTCGCGCTGTTTTCCATGTCTTTATCCAAAAATATTCTTCTCTCGGGCAGCACGGTCTAACCATCGCCAATTGGTGTGAAGTTAACAAGGGTCCTCCTAGCATTGCGTAACGACCTTGTCATGATAGGGAATAGTATTCCACCCGACGCATCAAACGAATCTGGGACAACTACAGTGCGAGGCGGTGGCGTGCCCTTCACTATTATTGGTGACTATATACTTCCTCGTGTGGCAGTAGACATACATCGACTTGCAGGAATTATTAACGGCACTCAAAGACCCCACGTTCTGGCGTGTGATTTTAACGCCCACCCACCGTCTTGGCGCGGAATAAAGGTGACAGCTAAATGGCGGCCGCATTTTCACTATTTTCAAGGGAGGATATGTGTGTACTTAACACTGGAGAGCCAACGTTTTTCCATGGAATCGTGTCAAGCGCCCTTGACGTCACCATTGTGTCGTCGCAACTGCTGTCTAGAACGAGTTGGGTATGAGACATTGAAACCCACGGCAGCGATCACATTCCGATTTACGTCTCTGTGAATGGTGTACTGGGCAGTCGTCCTCAACGGACAGTGCATTGCTCTGACTGGACGTCTTTGTAATACACAGTAGAGGAGAGAGTGGACTGTTCGTAGTTCTATGAGGATCTAGTAGAAACACTTTTATCGGCCAGGACTCCCTGCCATTAGTATTTGAGGTTACCGAAAAGGTATACTACCGCTGAGGCAGAGTTTAAAAGGCTCGCGCAGTGCGCCGGAGAGCCGACAGAAAAGCGCGGAGGACGCAGTCAACTGAAGACATCCGTGATGCTAGAAGAGCACAGAAGGCCATTCAGAGGCACACGAACACGTTGGCCAAGCGCGAGTGTACTTCTTTTTACTCAAAGTTGGGCCCAGGAAACCACTATCTGGAATATGGCGCCTGGTTCGAAGTCTCCGGGCACCACCAACACAACGTCACTCCTTCAACTATGTTTCGCTAAGCAAGACCACCAGTGACCTAGACGCTGCAAACGCCTTCTGCAGAAAATCCCCGCTGCGCTGAAATCAAATATGGGGCACTCGTCGCCCACAAGTGCGCCGACCCTAGCCATAACATCACCCATGGATGAACCGTTTTCAGTCACAGAACTCGCTGCTGCGCTGGCCTCTGTCAAGAAAACTACTTCTCCAGGTCCGGACAATATCAGCTACACAGCCCCTTTTTATTTGGGCAAAAAGGGGAAAGAACTGCCTTTTAGGCATCATCAATCGTTCTTGGGAAACTGGCCGCCTAGAGCAAAAATAGAAAAAGTGACTTATTGGGGCTGCACTGCAGCCAGAAAAAATACCAACTTCCATGGAGTCTTACCATCCCATAGCCCTCCTGAGCGCGTCGGAAAACTTATGGAAAAAAATGGTGCTCCGTCGGCTAGACTGGGTCCTGACCACTCGCAATGCATACCCGCCACAGATGTCGGTTTCCGCAAAAGACGTAGTAGTGTTGAAAACACTATAACCCTGGCTAAAAACAAAACACAAACCAAAACACAGCGCAAAATTTCTATCGCCGTCTTTATTGATATCAAATCAACCCATGACCGCATGTACCATGAAGCTATAAGCTTGGCCATGAGGTTTTTCTGGCCTTGGGGGTGACATGTATGCATAGATCTCTGACTACTTAACAGATAGATGCATCTACGTGTCAGCGAACAGCGTTGACACACCGCTATACATAGTGACCCGTGGTGTTCCATAAGTGGTGTCCTCAGACCAACGTTCTTCAACATCGCCATGATGGGCATAGACAAGAGTTTACCGCAGTCCGTGACGTCTGCATATGTAGCGCTGCACGCAACAGGTGGGTACTGCGTGGAAGACTGCAACGGACTATCAATTCCATTGCGGCACTCGAGGCCGATATATATCAGCTGGCAAGTGCGCTGCCATCGATTTCATGAAGCGTGCTATGTAAAATTATCGGCTAACCGTTGCCGGCTGCACTATCCCCTATACTGTACCACAAGTGTTGGGGTGTGATATTCGATAGGTCGCTCACTTGGTCAAAGCACGATCGCCATATAAAAGACAAGCTTTCATCCTTCGCCAACATCTGCCGCATGATTTATAGTAACGCCAGCGGATGCACAGCCCCGACTCTTCTCCGACTGTATAATGATTTGTGCGTAGGATTGTTACGCTACAGCCTTCCTTCACTTCTCCCCCTCTCAAAGGAAAATGCGAGAGTCCTCGAAAGTATGCAAGCGCAAGACCGGAGGGTGTGCTTTGAAGTTCCAAAGACCACATTCATGGTGCGAACTATGGTGGACGGTCGACGACTGGCACCACTTGCTCTTGGCGCGCAGCAGCTCCCTCGCACGCAATTGCGAATCGAGCAACCAGCACGTCGGTGGGCAATCTTCACGGATCCTCGAGCGGCCCTTCAGTGCTCAAAATCTTACCCGAAAGATCACCTTGTTTACGACATTAATACATTGCACTTACAAATTCAGAAGGCACATCATAATGTCGAGTTTCATTGAAGTTCTGCCCACTGCGGTATAACTGAGAACGCCCAGGCGGGCACTGCGGCATCTAGCGCGCATGACCTGCACGGGCCAGGGTTACCGATAACCTTCTCCAGACGAGATGCTTCTGCTCTTGTGTCGAAGGCTGCCTGGAGTTTTCAGCGATCTATGTGGGCTCTTGTACCACAAAATTGTGCACCGCTTCACTCCATAGACCAGGACGGGACCTTTACAATGTCTGACGCACTGTCGAAGCATGACGAAGCAGTTCATTACCGCATACGGCTAAATGTCGCTTTCACAGGTAACTTTCGCTTCAAGATGAAACCGGCCGCTTCCCCCTTTTGCAGCCTTTGTGGCGTACGCGGTATAGAGCGGTATAGAGCAGCTAGGACATCCCTTTTTGTGTCATTGGGACTTCCGCTTTCTAGAGGACTTACCCTAAGTGATGCGTTAGGCCCTTGGTCAAACTCTAAACGAGCATCTCGAGCGACGAAAGCTCTACTGTCTTCTCGATCAAACTCTCTAAACGAGACTCTATTAATAAGCGCATCATCGTCATCATAGCCATCATAATCATCACTTCATCGATTTCATTTTGTTTTTATACAACTGGTGTAGCATGCTAGCCGTCCTGGCCAGGCTAACCCTACCAGTAATGATTGATGATGATGATGATGATGATGATTGATATTGGTTTCCCCTTTGTAGCGTGATGGTGACGTGTCACCTTACCAAAACGGACTCATATACCTATGTTTTATACTCTTGGTTTAATACTAACGCTTCTTAGGGCAGCAACACAAAACTGGTTAGGCACGAAATACTCTTTTTTCCTGTTGCAGGCAGTAACTGTCCTAGGCAATAGTGCTCTCTGCCTTTCGTTAACCAGCATTCAAATCTTCTTTTAGTCACCTCGACAGCCTTGGAGCTAAAGGGGCCATGAAGACAAACAAGTTTGGTTTATTAGAAAGGCTGCTTTGTTCTGATAAAAATGATACCCATTTTATCGCAAACTTCCAAAAAATAACGGAGATATTAAAGAAAACGTGGGGAGCTGTGGCGACCCGTTCGCCCGTTTCCAGCAACGTTTCTATGATGTCACAGAATCTTGTTTGGCCGATTGACGGCGGCCGAACTAATCAATCGTCAGGACACATGACTGGATGATTGTAGTGGACCGCTAGTTCCGTTTGATCGAATCACTTGAATGCTAACGTGCACCTAACCCACGGAAAATTATGTTTTTAGTGCTGGCTCATATGACATCACTCGCGCCGATAACACGTCACTGCGGCGCAAAATTTGAAAGTTCCTAAGTATTTCACGCATTTTTCTCGGTTAAAAAAACGTCTTTCTTTGCCGTAATCGAGCTGAGTGAGGTACTGAAGCCTAACTCTTTACAGTTAAACAAAGTTGTATTTTCTCTTCATGCACCCTTTAACTTCCTCTTTGCTACCCTTAAATCCTATGGCTTGTGGAAGCCGAAAATTTCCCTCGTGTAGATTTGGATCGATACCCTCTTATTGTAACACTGTGTGTCACATAGTTTCTATTTTTTTTCCGCAGACCACGCATACTGCACCATTTTGTGAATACTTCCCCACAAAGCTCTTCGTTCGCAAGCAACTTGCTCTAGCCTCAGAAAGCATACCACTGCATTGGGAATAATCGTAGAAACTTTTTTTTCTGATGTCCAATTTCTCCACCCTGTGCATCTTTAACGACGTTTTAGGTTTCATTTTTTTTCTCTCCGTTTATCCGTATCTATCGGCCTTGCGTCTTTTTCGGTTACCTTGGCTATTTTGGATTCTCCATTGTTCTTTCCGTATTTCATCGTTAACCTTCTAGTCTTTCTTAACCACAGCGTTTCCACGCTTTTCAAGTATGGGTACCTAAACACCTTAGCTGCCCACCTACGTTGATGCATTGCTCTCAACCTCATCTAAAAACATATTTTAGTCTCTGCTTCTCGAACTTCAAACGACGCCCAGCCCATATCCCCCTGCATTGCTTGGTTAGTTGTTTTTCCGTTCGCGCCTAAGGCCAAATTGCCTACTGTTGTCCGGTTCACTTTAAGGACTGATGGAAAATCTGATTTTAAGCAGAGTACAGCATTCACAAATGTGAGACCCCGAAACATTACTCCTTTCCACATTCCTCTAACAAATTTATATTTGTTGTACGCCCGCAGAGCTGCGTTTCGCATTCCCCCACCCTTAAGTGGCTCCTCGTGACTTCTGAAGTAGTCATCCCCTTCGTTTATCCACACACCCAAATATTTATATTCCTTCACTGTCCGTAGTTTGCCATACTGGATAGACACTACATCAGTGGTAGTGTCATTGAAAACCATTATTCCAGATTTTTATGGGATAAAATTTAAGCCGAGGTCGGTGGCTTCCGGGCCGCTAATATTTATTATCCGTTTCAATCGGTCTTGTTATCAGCTAAAAAACAATGTCGCATGCGTGTAACATTCCCGGAATACGCTGTTGTACCACCTCGACTTGCAGCATAAATGCTAGGTTGAGCCCTACTTTACTTTCTTCCTGTTTCTTTTCCAACCCTGCCATGCACAGCATAAACAGTATTGGGCTCAAAGGACATCCTGTTTCAGTCCCCAATGGATGTTGCCCTGCAGGGCGCATTTCTTTACTTCCCATGTAAGGTGCACTCTATCATCTTTACAGATTGCTATAAGGAATTGTATGAACTTGCCATCTAATGCCTGTAGTTTCAGCATTCTCCACAGCAGTTCTCTGTTTACGTTGTCATATGCCACTATAATGTCCAAGAACATAGTCCATAATGGTCTATTCTGCGTTTTCGCAATTTCAGTGCATTGTATTATCACGAACAAATTATCATTGAATCGCCTGTATTGTCTAAATTCATTCTCCAGTTCCCCAAAGATTTCATTATCTTTCATCCATGCTTGAATTTCTGATTTTATCGCCTGCATTACGAATCTATAAACCACTGACGTTACTGTAAATGGTCTGTATGAATCAATACTGGCTCTGTTGCCTCTGCCTTTATGTAATAAATTCATCCTACTTTCTAGCCAGTCCTCCGGTATTTGTTTGGTTTGTATCACCTGATCTCTTGCCCTCACAAACGATGCCTTACTTTTAGGCCCAAGCAGGTTTATTAGTTGCATCGGTATTCCTTCCGGGCCCACTGTTGTCTTGGGGGAAAGCTCAAGACCGGTTCAAGACCGGAAAGCTCAAGAAAGCTCAAGACCGGAAAGCTCAAGAGTCTTCTGTGGCGCTGATGTTATCGACGCAGGCTTTCTTACCTCTATTTCTCTAAACTTCTCACTAATCACTCGATAAAAATTCGCCAACGCGTGCTCTCCTTCTAAATGTTTCCCCTCCTCATAAATCGTCTTTTAAGCGTAGAAATTTTACATGGTTCCAATACTTCTCGGGTGCGCTTTTGTCCTTCCGTATTTCTGCCACCCATTGTTTTCGTTTTTGGCTTGATCTTTGCTTGCATCATTTCCTGCACTTCTAATTTTTTCCCCTCTTGATACCCCATTTCTCCTTCACTACCAGTATCACTAAAGAATATTCTATCTCTCTCTCTCTCTCTCTCTTGTGCGCTTAAAGTAGGTGAGGGGATTGGGCAGCGAATATCCTTGACAAAGTTGAATCTGCCTTGTTTCGGTGTTATGACAACGCTCCTCGCGATGTCCTATGTGCGCAATTTACACGAACTGAGACAACGCTCACCTTGTCTTCAAATATCGCCCATAAAAACTGAACATGTGTACGGAGAATCACGTTTTAATCTCATCTATTCACAGCAGTGCTGTTTAGGCCGACACAAATCCATCCGTCATACCCAAATACCCTTATACCCCAAGAAAAGGGAGATCCCGGTAATCTAACCCAGGACCTTCAGACCGTGAAACCGGAATCCTAACCACCGGGCCACCCCGAAGGCTCTAAGGGAACAGAGTTAGCAGCTACGGGGAACAATAATATGCCTATTCGGAAGAGAAAAAAAAAACGCTTCCCGAGGTCAAAATCGAACCTGTGTACGTCGCGTTATTAAACCAGTGTCTCTCCGATTGAGCTATCATCGCATTCAGGTGCTCAGCATTTCCTTTGGGTTCGTAGCACGGGCGTTGGCTTTCCACTTGGCCGTGGCTTCTAGGGCGTGCTACCGCGGTCCAGTTTGGGAGAGATGTCAAAGCCTGCGGAAGAAACGATCCGCAGAAAAGTGAGGTGGTGATATTAGGACCGGGAACTTGGGGCTTAATTAACAACTTTATAGCAAACTTAGGTCGGATCAACCTGCGATGAAACGAGTAATGACCACAGTATCACTTAAGGAAAGGAAATGCTGTTCCTTGATCAGAGAAGAAACTATAGCGGACGATATCCTAGTCCAAATAACGAAAAAGCAATGGACTTAGGCTGGCCACGTAATTAGGGCAAATGACAATCGGTGGATTAGAAGGGTGATGGAGTGGACACCGAGATACGGGTCTAGAAAAACAGGAAGGCCAATTATTTAATGGCGGTACGAAATAAGGAAGTCCCGAGCGAAAAATGAACTCGAGCGACGCAGTACAGGAGCGGTTGGAGGTCGATGGGAGAGGCCTTAGTCCTGCCGAGGACCTAGTAGGCTGGTGCTGCTTGTGATGATGCTACAGCCGGGTCTACGATGAAGGGAGAGGGACAGCCAGTTCTGCTGTTTCTCTAGCCTTGCACCACTAGTGCAAGCTCCGCCCATTTTTTTGTTATACAGAACACGCCAATAATACTGCCTCGTTACGGCGATTTGTAGGCCAGGCCTCGTCGCAGGGCCAGCTCGGCTATCCCGTCCTGCAATAATCATCGTTCCTTGGCAAAACAGCGGCTCTCAGCCATCTCTAGGGAGGAAACAAAGTTTCAATGTTTTTTGTGTCGTACAGTGGGGAGCTACACGAGAGCTATGGTGACTTGCAATTCACGTCAGGAAGCGCACGGCACCCACTGTCGGCGCATGGCCGCTCGCTGGACGGTTTAGATTAGAACAAAACGTTCCGCCGATTCTGCATTGTTTGGCCTGGCAACTAACTCTGTTATTATATCACCAGTCTGAGCGCAAAAAACATATTTACAATCAATAAAATTGTAGTGCCCATGCCTGTACGTTATTTCAAATAACTGTTGGGCGTCTGCTTACAATCAACACCAGGCGGCAGGACACTAGGGCACGTTTCTTCTCCCAAAACTGCTGAGTACCAAGCCTATCATGGTAGCAGGTAGAGAAATTGACTAGAGCAGGCTTGCGCGAAAAAGGCCTCCTCCAGTGCCAGTGTCGTCTGCTACGCCATTGTCTCTCTAGCGACATATGCGCTTGTTTTTCTGTCGGCTGCGGCCCATTATTTGTCATCTGCAGACTTCGAAGTCCCGTGGGCTACAAATGCCTACCGTCCTTGGTTGTGGCGTTTCTTGCGCCGTCGCTGCTGCTGCCTAGTCGAGATGTTTGGCGTGGAGACCGTCTTACCGGGAGAAAATGCGTCGCGGAAGGACCTTATATGCAGATTATTCAGTAGCGGCTGCTCAGAAAGTTATTAAACGCAGATTATTCAGAAGCGGTGGTCCATCTCTACGAACGTCAGCAGTACATTTAGAGGAGGCAGACGACAGTGGCTGCAAGAATAATGCAGTTTACTTGACCCATCGAGGTCACACGGCCGGTAGCTTCGGGTTTTAACCGCAGGCACAAATGTTTGCGCTGGCAGGCGAGCTTACACGTGTTGACACTGAATGTCACGCGAAATGGCCTGGCTGGGAACAAGAGTGAGTTTCATGGTTGACACGCGGCAATCTCGTGGATGGTGATGACTTGAAATTTGAAACTTTGGATGCACGATGTAACCTAGCTGTTACCGCATTGCAAGTTTATCTAATCGGCATTAGCGCACAATCAACACTATGTCAAAATGCTATCGCATAATCATCATTGCTGCCCGTCAAATCGGCTAACACAGTTTTTAATCGCTGCCGTCGCTCTCGGCGAAGGACGAATAAAAACGTGTCAACGATGGGCGCGTCTTACACTTGCTACATTTTCCTTTTCAGGTTTTAGTGTCAATGAAGAGCGAGAAGAATAGTGGACAACTGTCGAACTGCACAGGGCTTTTAGTCCGCCGTTTCTACATACCACTTGGTAAAGGTAACGTTATCCAACTGCATTTTTTTACTGTGAAGCAGTATAGCTCTACCATCCAAGCAAATTTTCGTGGGGATGTAAACAGAAAACTATCATCATTAAGAAGTCAGGCACATACCTACCCCGTGACTGGCCATACCTGTTACGATTACGGTTGCGTAAGCTACTACGAGTGGAAATGTACCCAGCAGCCTAGGAATCACGAAGAAACATCACCACGCTTTCATCTTTAAAAAGGGAGGCCGGTATAGCAACTTTTCGTGGCGATGTCAGCAGAAAACTATCATCATTCAGAATGCGTTCACATACTCACTGACAGCAGGAACATCCTTACCCGGGGTGACTGGCCATACCGGTAAAGATTCCGGTTGCGTAAGCTACACCGAGTGCAAATGTACGCAACAGCACAGAAATCACGTAGTAACGTCTCCACATTTTCATATATAAATAGCGAACACCGGTATAGTACCTCCTTCAGTTCATTCCAGGCTACCTTGGGTAAAATTTTCTTTCCCGAGAGAGAATCTCCTCCCGTGTGGCGTTTTCGTGTATTTATTAAGAATGAGATACCAATTATTAGCCTGAGATCTGAATCTTACATGAACGCACGTTGCGACGTACATGAAATTGGTCGTACAAAAAAAAATTGGTGGCTTATCTGCTCCTTCTGTTGCAAATGTCGACGAAAGAAGATAGTCGTCAGGCACCTCTGCCAAGTAAATGCCTCCCTTCTCTTTTCCGCTCAGATGTTATGCTGTTCCACTCCTGTCTCGCTCGTCCCAAGGTAATCACGTCAGACGTTCGCTCAATTCCATTGAAATTTACCGCGTTCCACTGGTCCAGCTCGGGTTCCTCGATGCCAGCGCTGCCGTACAGCGGAGACACGTGTGAAGTAAGGCACCCTACAACAACGTGTACAGAACCACGTCAGTCTGCTCCGCGACTGCTCAAAGCGGAACATGGAACCCATCTAATGGATCCTGTCGTTGACGCTGCTGTTTGATTTCTTCAATGCCGCCAGGAGCTATAATAGCGCGGGAAATGGCAGGCGATGGTTTTCTGCTGTTGATGAAGTATTTCATTTGCTATCGCAAAAACCAAACCTCCATGGATTTTTAATAAAGAAGCTCAGCAAATAACACTTCTGTATAGATTTTTGACAGACGCTGAGACAGACAGACGCTGGTGAACTCTCAGTGGACTGATTTTCTAGTAGCTGGTTGACCATCCCATGCAATTGTTGTATGGCATGGGCAACGTATGACCATATTGCATAAAAACTGATCGGATAATTGTGTTTGTAGGGCAGCGTGTTACCACTAGTCGCTGCGCCCTGATATGTGGGTTATAATAAATTATCTTTCAGACAGACAGACAGACAGACACACAGACAGACAGACAGACAGACAGACAGACACACAGACAGACAGACAGACACACAGGCAGATGGACATACATAATACATACCTCATTTCCCATTTTCTGATTCGCTACATGCTTAGCGAGGGCCTCTGTTCTGGCAGTCTTGGTGCCAAAGGGAGCTTAAGAGGGTTCAACGCTGGTCAACCACTCTCGACATGCCGTAGACACTCTAGTCACGGCCTGGGGGTTAAAAAGAAGGTCCCCTTCACCCCGAGTAGTCCGAGTGGCGCTGGCTACCACCCCCAAGTGCGGGAAACAAAAATACATTAACATAAATACCCGAGAAAGTGCTGGGGAAACAGCCCCGCCGGTAGCGTAGTGGTTATCGCACCAGACCGGTATTCTGGAGGTCGTGGGTTCGGATCCCACCCGGCGGGCATTTTTTCTCCACTTTCTTTTCGACTCAAAAAATGCTTCATCTCTTTCTATGACCCACCACAACCTCCCCTTTGCTTTCCGAGGTTCTCTTGACTGCCAACCCTTATTTTCTACATACATACATACATACATACATACATACATACATACATACAT
This sequence comes from Haemaphysalis longicornis, assembly GCF_048455015.1. Taxonomy (NCBI): domain Eukaryota; kingdom Metazoa; phylum Arthropoda; class Arachnida; order Ixodida; family Ixodidae; genus Haemaphysalis; species Haemaphysalis longicornis. The sequence goes on from NW_027526203.1 coordinate 77,008,312, forward strand.
ACATACATACATACATACACACACAGACCGACAGACAGACAGACAGACCAAAATTTCCCTGTTCAAGTAGCCCAAGAAAGACTATAATTAAAAAAGTTGAAGTTGTGGTCAGAGGAAACAGCGCCGCCAAGGAGGGTAGGCCGCTGCACCACGTGCAATGTGAGCGAGCCACCATGAGAGGTGAAGGTACCGACTGGGCCAACAGGATGCTCCTGGCGATGGCGAGTGAGTGGAACGAGCTTCGGGGGGAGGCAGGGTGCTGTCCGGGGGCTGGTAGCGGCTTCAAAGTTCAACAGAAAGTTCAATAGCAGATCAACGGAAGATCAAAGTAGGCGTGCGTCTTCACATTGCTAGAAATATATAAGCATCGATCGTAATATTTTGATTGATTGTAGGGTCTAACGCGCCGACGCAACGCAGGCGATGAGGCGCGCCGTAGTGGAAAGCTCCGGATTAATTTTGACCACCTAGGGATCCTTAAAGTGCGCCTAAATATTGTACACAAGAGCGTTTTTGCTTTTCGCCTCCATCAGAAAAGCGGCCGCAGCAGCCGGAAATTGAACCCGCGACCTCGCGCTCAGCAGCGCTACACCTTAGCCACTCAGGCACCGCGGCGGGTGACCGTAATATTGTATTTTCTGTATTTACGGCATATGTTTTGATGTGTCCGGTGGTAAAGGCGCGCTCCTTAGGTCAGATTGCGCCTGATCTGCAAATCTGAACAAATTCCTCGCGTATCTTCTCCAGTAGTGAACTAATGGACGGCCTCGATATCAGACCAAGCTATCATGGCGTCCGCATTGTAAGTACGATGTCTTGGGCATACAAAGACTTTGAAGTTATGGCCGCGCCCCTTATGGAAGTGCTGTGAATGTCGCACTTGCAAGGATGCAGCACACACCGGGGGTGAGGGAGTCGGTTGAAATCCCTGCAATTACACGGGCGTGGTGCTGCTGTAGACCACAGCCGGCTTTATAGATAGCGACCTGCCCATGCGCGCCGATTTTGCATGCCGGATTTGTTATTGCTGTTTTTTTATTTTTTGCGACGCCAGTGTGAGGGCTGGCGCTGCATTTCATCCCATCTCTTTTGTGTACGCGTTTTCTCAGCCTGCTATCGTTGTTATTTTGCATTTCTTTCAGTCCATTCTGCTGAGTCTTTGCCGGTTCACACTGGGAAGGGTGCTGGAAAGTTATACACCTTTTTTTAGGTTCCAACACCATAATTTGTAGGTTTATAACCTTTTTGTGTGTCAAAAACGGTGTTGACCGCAACACCCATGACTTCCTGTAGGATGTTGAAAGGGTGTAAAATAGGTGTTCAATTGCAAAAAAAAAGCAGGCCTGGCGGTCGACTTAGCTTCTTCTCGTGCAGCTAAGTTTCGCTACCGTTTCCTAGGCTTCGCTAAGTTTTGATCGATTTTCCGATGTGCTTACTAGTCTATACGTTAAGTGTTGAGGGGTGGGCCAAGTTTAGCTGGATTTCACAAGACTGTTCTAGTGTGCCCCCTACACTTACAGCGTATCCAAGGGGTAAACAAACTAGGTCGACCCCCGTCGTCGCTATTTCTCCAGCCTTGCATTTTTGCATTTTTTGCATTTTAAAATCCGAAAAAAGACTATTACCTTTAAAATGGTATAGTAAGACGTGCTCATGCACATGCGCATCATGTGCTCACACTCAAACATGATCGAAAACCGGCTTCACTACCCTAGTTGCGGTGGTGCATCCTTTACAACGCCGCCACCCAGCCTACCTCAAGCATAAACATGTCCGCTGGTAATAAAGTATGCCATTCACATTGTTCTAAACATCGTGAGGTACAAAACAACCTCTCGCTTGTAGAAAATGTCCAGTTTACTGGTGTAAAGGGATAAATTACCAAAAAAGTTGGAGGTCTTTTACACACTTCATCTTAGTTTGCCGTCTTTGACACCATTTTTTTAAGTTTCCCATACCCAAATTTGTTGCGTTACACCCAAGTGGGAACAAATGTGCTGAAAAAATGAACACCCTTGTTGGTGGGTTCTGAAATGGTGTGGAATAGGGGTTTGGTATTTATTAAAATTCGATGAATTATTGAAATTAATACAGTGAAATCTCGGTGATACGTTTTTCACGAGAACCGGGTCGTCAAACGTATTATGCGAAAATCGAATTTACCAAAGAGGTTACAAAATGGGGGAAAATATGCATACTCCGCCAGACACTAACTTTTATTGGGCTGCATTGAAACAGGTGGTCAATTCGTGCTGCACTATTTTTGTTTTCAAAGTCTACGAATAAATTCTTCTGTAGGGGGTTATAGAATCTGGCGGTGTTTTCCGCTTCGCTGGGCACTGTTTTGTACGAAAATACGTGCCGTGCCTTAAATCGGTGAGGCCAGCAACGGGATGCCTGGAAGTCATCAATGTCAAATAGGAGCGCAAAGATGTTGACTTTTTCGCGTAGGGCTGACCTGTTGATTCCTTGCCGGTATAACTTCCTTAACCCATGTAAGGAGAACGTCTTCCATTCGCTGGTGCTTTCGCACGTCGCGTTTGTTTTATTCGGGGGCCCAAAACTTGCAGCTTCTTTCAAAATTCCTATATGACACTTGGACACTTAGCTCGCGCGCCAAGTCCACGCGCTTCCCCTTCGGATTCTCTGACAATTTGCGTACAATTTTCAATTCTTTCTTACAAAATTAGCGCCTTGCGTTTCCTCGACATTGCCACAAGCCTTGCAGCACCATCGCACAAAGCAGCAAGGCAGCCAGAGGAGAAGAAAAAATTTGCCTAAGAACCACAACATTACCACCGAACACAGCAGCAAAGCGGAAGGCGAACAAATAACAGAAGGGGAAGCAGGGAGCATGGCGAGAAGTCTAAAAGAGAAGTCGCTGCCTGCCGAGAGAACTGCGCACATTCCCTTGTCATGATACGTGTCGCTAGATGGTGCGGCCATTCTACTGACGTACCATCATAATCAGACGAAGCAGCCACGCCTCGCAGCGATGTTTTGTCCCCAAAATCGGCGCCGCCGCGACTTCAGCGGCCCTGCAATTTGCAGATCGTGGGCTGCTAGAACGCGGTTTGAGCTAGTAAAGCGAATAATAAACGCATTATTTCTGGAATTGTCGATCAAGATCTCCTATTCCGGTCGTATTATCCAAATTTCGGCCAAATTGTGGTCGTATCGAACGTACAAAACTGAAATGTTTGAAAGGGATGTCGGCTCGAAATGAAAATAAAACCGGGTTAGGCCGAAAAACAAAATATCCCGAATCGTATCAACAAGATTCCATTGCAACCATTTCACGATTAAAACATTTTTGCAAATGTGCATGCTGACTTGTCTATGCTCACATTAAAATGCCTAATTCCAAAATTCGCGCAAAGTATTTGTTTTTTGCTACAAGCCCACGACACTTTCAGAGGACTTTCCTCTGCTGGCTATAAAAGCAAGAAGAGCAGATGTGATTTGATTGATTGTAGGTTTTAACGCCCCGGCGCAACGCAGGCGATGAGGCGCGCCGTAGTGGAGGGCTCCGGATTAATTTTGACCACCTGGGGATCTTTAACGTGCGCCGAAATCTCGTACACACGGGCGTTTTTGCTTTTCGCCTCTATCAGAAAAGCGGCCGCCGCGGCCGGGAATCGAACCCTGGACCTCGTGCTCAGCAGCGCAACGCCTTAGCCACTGAGAAGAAAAGCAGATGTATATTTAAGTAAATATGTAGTCGCTCTGCCCTTGCTCTATTCCATTGTGGTCCAAATGTGATTTGTGCGTGTTGAATGTATCTGCATGGCATGCTGCGTGCTCATACGATTAAGATGGTCATGCGTATCTGCGCTGCCCATACCGTTTCTTGGGGTGTTGAGCAACCTTACACCCTTATTTAGGGTGTTTATAAGCACAGCTGTTTCCATCGTTACAACCATGTCTTCTCGAAAACACCATTTAAAGGTGTGTGCCACGCGACAAGATGTTTAATACTTTTTCAGCCAGGAAGGGTGTAAAAACGTTTAGTGTGCAGAATTTCGGGTACTAAAGGCTTCATGTAGCGCTATCAGAAAGGCCGTTATAAAATTTCTGCAGGGATTTATCCTTTTTGTCACTTTTACCACACTTGATTCAAAGTACCGCTATGCTTGTGGATATTGTTTCTTCTGCTGTACCCAATGTACCTGTGGGCATATCACTGCTTCACGTATCGGTTACTGAACATTTATTGGTGCTGCATCAGCGTGCGCTGATCAATACCACGCTTATTGAGCGGGAATTTTGTTTATGGCAACATTTACCTCTTGGTGTCACGCAACCCTTTCATAAAGATTTGTCCGTGCGCAGCTGAAACAGCGCGCACTTTCAGTGAACAACCTCGCAGGTCTTTCGTACGTGGTGGCCTTAGCTTTCTGTTACATCTATTGTTTTCTCACAAGCTCCTTCGATTGTCCAATAATTAAACTCGCACGGTTACTCCTGGGTGCAACCCTTCTGTTCCAATGCATTTGTAAGCGTTTTAGAGGCGCCTACAGTACGACATGGCAATATCGTCCACGCTTTACTACCAATGTTAGCAGTAAAGGTTACTAACGCTACAAAAATATAGTCCACTGAAACAATGAACATAAAATTTAAAATCAGGACAACAATGATCCTAGTCCAGATGATTTGTATTACCAAACTTATAGACTAAACCTCACTTCCCAAAATATTAATCGACACAACCTACTTACGCTATTAAACCCAATAAATAATATTTGAAGCCGTTACTGCTATTCGATTTCATCTGGTGTCTTTGTATAACTTACGGCTTTGCTGATTTTCGTGTAGTCGCGGCACTCTAGATTGAAATGAAATGACATTTTTCAAAAGCAATCAAAAAAGCCCTCGGGTATTTAAACAAACCCGAAATTTTGCGAATAGACGTAGTTCGCACAATTGTGGTTGCAGCTGTACTCATTGCCCCGAGCATTCCGTTAATGAAGTTGTAGATGTAAAGAGCCAGTTTTTGTAGGCAGACACCTCCCCTGTTCAAACAACTAGGGGGCGTATCTGCAGTCGGGCAGACTACTGTACAGGAAAATATCCGTCGCTGAAGCGCGTCTCGTCTCGACAGGTCTAATTTTATATTGCGCCTTGTCTTGTTATAAAAGACATTTTTAACTGCGAACCTGTTTAACAAAGCGCTGAGTTTGTCCTCCAGAGTTACAAATACCAAGGAAATGTCGAGCGCACGCAAGCGCACGCACGTGAGCGCGTGCCCTGCGGTGACCGCCCAGCGTCCGCGGCGCACGTTTGTGAAGCTAAGCATACCCACTTAGGCTTAGTGGCCAAAATTGGCAAAAAACCCACCGTTTGCCGTAATTGTGGCAACGCTTGTTACGAACGAGAAAAACACATCATAGCGCACGCCCCTTCAAAGTGATGTTCAATGATTATCATTTTCGAATAAATCAAGGAAGCTCACGCTCATACCAACAATAATTGAGTAAAAATCGCTGCGCAAGTGAAGAAAAAGCGAAGAGGCTGCAATCCGTCGTGGTTGTGGGGAAGGCTACCTAAAGCTTCGCTACCTTCAAGTCTTACGCGTTAGTTCGAGCTTCGTTTATTTTTTATCGTGTTTTGCTGTACGAGATACTTATTTCTGGGTTCTTTACGTACTTAGCTTACCACACCCTTTTGAACGACCTACCACAAAGCTTCATACAAGCGTGGGCCATTTTTGAGCAAACTTATCTCAGCATGGCCAATATTCCTGTAGGAAATGTTGATTACACGGTGACAGGCCAGTTTTTCGGTATTGCACGGATAGCTATGACGCTCACGAGCGGAATTAAACTTGTATCGAATCATACCAAACGTCTTTGAACCAGGGAAATCCTGGACCCCTGGGCAGGTTCAAAAGCTGAGACGGAACCGAAGCTACCCCTGTGAAATACGACATTACGTTAGCTGTTCAGATCCTTTATTTGATTTTATAGACGAGACCTAACGTTAAAGAAATTGCAAAGGGTAATTCGATGGTAACAAGACTGCATTAGAAGCTGCTGACGCATCAAAATACTATTAATAAATTACTAGCCGCGGTACCCGGCGGTGCCCCGGTGTGCCATATAACAATGTGTATAGCACATGTTGAGTAATGCTTTCCTTGTCATCATTTCTCAGTTGAACGTAAAGCTTCTGGAGTTATAGATCGAGTAAATTAGGGATTTTCGTCTGCTGAAATGCATGGGCTCTACGGATAATTATATCAGCTGCAATTATAGCGAACAGCATGAAGCCGCCGCTCCAACGCCGTATATTGTTGTCGTATATATTGAGATGCAAAAAGCAGTCATAGCCGGTTTGTTCATTCGATCAGCAGCCCGAACGGTAGCAGCCAGAGCGATGATGCTGGTGAGCACCCGACGACGTAGACGATGTGTTCCGCGCTACTAGGCATGTGTAAGGTCCACTCATCAGTTCAGTGGCCAGGCGCCCCTGCCTCGCGTGTGAAACCATTGATCCCCGCCACTCGGTCTAGCGGCACAGCACTGCCGACACTACGCTGTGGCCGTCGTCAATTCGCTGCGGCGCGTTCGGGAGACGGCTTGCCTGGATGGAGGAATGCCGCGCGAATAATCACTTTTAAGAATGCAGACGGCGTCGGCAAGTTCCGAGGATTTTTGACGTAGGGGGCAACGAAGGAGTAATTGTCGTCGCACCGCACGGCAGCGACGGCTTTCCCGCGAGAAGCCTTTGTTGCGCGCCAGCATACGAACGGCTGGATTTCTGTAGCCGAGGCTTTTCACTCCCACCCTTCGGAGGCACGCGTACTCGCCGCCTCGTGCTTGCTCGCCCGCGCGCAGGCTTTTGAACCGAATGTGGCTGCACTTAATTAAATATTCGGCAAATGCCGAGTGACAGCTGTCTACGTGAATTTGGGCCCTCCCTTACGCGTGTACGAAAGCTAGAGGGGCGTTCCCGAGATAGAGTAATACCGAGTTGTTATAAGGCCGAACTTGGCCGTCAAACAGCGTTCTTCTCTGAGCTCTGACCTAGGCTGTTCCCGGCGAGACATGGGGTCTCGACCGCTCAAGCTACGTTGAGATTTCTGAGCCCCGAGAGGTAGACTAGACAATCGCGTCGGAAATTCAGGGTACAGCTGTGTACCGGGAAAGTACACGGGTCCTGCGGTGGGAACAGAGTCCCGGCCGTCGTTTCTCGAGTGGTTTGTGTACGCTCCGAGCACAGGAGAGTTAGGTGGTGTTGAGAAGCTCGAGTGACTTCTACGCACTTAGAGGTAGCGTCTAACTGCAGTTCGAAGTTTTTTTTCTTTTTATACCTTATGTACCCAGTTATCGTAATGCAAATAGTTGTATATAAAGTATTCGTTTCCATTCAACAAGTCCAAACGCCTCGAGTTCATCAATTGGCCCACCGTCTCCGAGAGCTTGAACATCGGCGCTGTGCAAGCCTCCTGCCAAATCAACCGGAGCCCGGGCGATTGGGTTCCTGATCGGCACCAGACTTCGGGGAAATGAACATCAACAATCTTTACTGCCAAGGATTAAGGGGATCATGTGAAGGTAAAACAAAGAAATTACCGCTTACCGCGTTTCGGAGCTTCATGCTCCCAGTAATCCCCCCCCCCCCCCCTCAGCATCATAAAGGGACACTGAAGTGATCTGTAAACATTGCGGGATTCCATGTCCAAACTGTAGTCTGGTGTCTCTAGGCCATGTTTCGACCACTCTGGCTGCGGATACGCGACTTTATTTAGTCGAATGATCAATTCCAAAGTGCTGTCCTCCTCTCTGCATTCTCCTTGACGATTTCACGTAACGTTTCGTATGACGCTCAATCGCGATGGCTTGGCTTGACTGCGCTACTGCAGGGCTAGACCACCTTCCGATAGAATCTGTCGACCCAGCGTTCAGTTGGCCGGCCGCCGGCGGGTCGTCGTAACTAGATAGCTCAGTTGAAGTTAACCCACGACACGATTTCCGCCTGGAGGAGTGTGCTTTAGTTTGTTAGTAGACTGTATCAAGCGCTAAGTCCAAGTAGCCACGCGCCAGCGCACATGCGACGCTTCGCTAACTGGTACGATAGTAAAAAAATATAAGAGCAATTGGTGGCGGGAGAAGAGTCAGAGAAGTGAATATAGGTACTAAGTAATTAATATAAACCACAACATTTATTCTACAGCGTAAAACCAAGGTGCGAGAAGCAGGTTTTGCGCTGGGTGAACTCGTACAGCGGTTAGCAGCACGACCACACATTTGCGATCGCTTTTCTGCGTCAGGAATGCAGTTCCTAGAGATGAGATCTTTGTGGGAATTTGGGGGACGCTTACTGCACGAGCAGTATTCAACGAATAGTCGTCTAAGCTGCTTTTAATGCTAAAATTAAACGCAAGTGAAACGGGCTATACGATACATATTTTGTATTTCCATTCCTGACAGTGCTGGCGTATAGCCGATTGACCTGGAGGATTAAGTGCTTTGTTTCGAAATTCGCAACTTTGAATCCCCGATATCGCACCATAAGGTTGATTTATATGTTTTTGGGTAATGTTTCTGTTCCAAATTCATCATTTTTTGTGCTCTAATGTTCATTGCTCCACGAGGGACTTCGCATAACGAATGCAGACCAACACTGACGCCCTGGCGAGTTCACGTTGGCGTGGTATTGCCATAAGCACCGACTGCTTGCGATCACATTGCCGAATAAACCGACCCTTGGCCTGGTGCGAACACGCCTCTTGCGATACAGCGAGCCAGGCAAGCTCCAAAGGTGGCGGCAAATGACATCGCATTTGAGCGTCACCGGTGACACGGAGGGTGTTCATTCACGGCGTATGTCTCGGCTAGTGATCGTTACAATTTCACGCCGTGCTGGAAGGTTTATCTGACGCACTTCACAGCCGAAATGACGGAGGCGCGGTATACCGATTACTGAGATATCGCGAATGCCCAGCCAACAATAACTTCGGATGCCAAGAATGTTGTTCCACCGAACCGAAACCAAAACTGGTTTCAAATCTAATCCTGGACATCGTCTAATCACATCGCATCTCGTATGCGCGTCACTGCTGTTACCTGTTGCGGCCGCCGCAAATGCCGCATGGTATTATTCCTTCCTCATGCTTCATAAATTAAATCCTGCTTTATCAACCTGGTACATGACGTAAAGTGTGCTTATTTGCGCCAGTCTATGCAATACAAGCAAGAACAGAAGTTTGGCTGCTTTGGCAAAATCACTTCGGTGCCCCTTTAAGGCGGCATCCTGGCCGCAACCACATGGAAGAGCGGCAATGTAACGGATTTAGCCGAGACACACGCACAATCTAGGTGCTGCGGCCGCGGTGGTCTGCAGGTGGAGTAATGGGGCTATGCGAAATTTGATGACCTGCCAAGTTTTCTCTCGGAGGGTTTACGGTCAAATAAAAGGGAAAAGTAGCTTTTCCCAAAGTCAAGGAACTTGTATAAGAGTCCACAGCAAGACTTCATCGCCTTTACGGATATCAAAAGGGAGGTGTGATGCATCATAACGCTCTTTTCGGTCCTGTTGACATTCGCCAGTGTGCTTGTGGGAACGCTGGCGGCAGTACATGAGGCAAGAGATGTTCAATGCTCGGAACAGATTTTGACAAGGGGCGGTAGAGAAGAGAAACAGGAGTCCAGTGTAAAGAAGACTGCTGGTGGCCATATACCAAGAAGAATGGGGAATAACTAAATATTCTTACACCGTGCTAGTGGTGCATCGGTAACCGCATTGTGAGCGAATACATGTTATGAGAGGAAGTATGTGGTCCTAATTAATGTGATCAGGCGCGATTTGGGTCGAAATAATGTCGGAAAGCGTACCATAAAATCTCCAAGTGAGTTCATTATTCTGAGCGTGATATCCGGTGGTGAGTTCCTGAACAGTTCCTGAGGCTTTCGGGATATCATCAACGATGTTAGGAATGCTCTCCCACGGTCACTCAACAAAACAAGAGGGGTACCTTAACGTAAGACTGTCATGCTCTGCAAGAAGCATAGCATGATATGAGCTAGGGTTTTCTCAGTAGGGTTTTCTTAAGAAAACCATACTGGGTTTTTTTTTGAGAAACCCAGTAGGCACGGGCGCCCTTTCAGCATACCGTGACAGATGGTGCCCAATTGTTAGAATTCAGTGGTAAACGTTGGAGTGGGAGGTTACGGCCCTACAACCTCAAAAGCCTTGTAGCGGCCACTATCAACACCATGGACCGCTGTGCCAGCGTCACCAGCGCGTGGCCTCGACAGGCACGACGAGCCGCGCGCCAGAGAACACCAAGGCTGTTGCGCTGCTCGGCCGCATTCCACGGCCGCTCCCCGAATTGCGGGGCTTCTGCTGCCTCCGAATTCTCCTCTGCAAATAAATGTAGGGTCAGCTGCACGACCACATCGGCGCCCACATTAACTGGTGACCCGGACGTCGGCAGTATGCAGCCCCACTTCGCTTGCCATCTGCCGCCCTACCCGGCCTTCGAGCGTCCCTACCCCCGAGCCTTGTTCTTAAAAATGGAAGCGCACTTCTTCATCCGCCGCATCGACTGGCCGACCGAGCGCTACCGCATTACGGTCAGCGGCCCTACGACATGCTACAATTACGGTCAGCGGCCCTACGACATGCTACAGGCTTACGTGATGGCGCGCCTCGGCTCGAGTCATTCCCGCCACAAGGACGCTGCATCGCCCCCTTCCACCGTTACCTCGCACGACGTACCGCACAATGGAATACAAACTATGCTGACCTGCTTGCAGCCTCCCTCGCGCCCTGAAGACGATTCTCCGACGCAAGAGCGAAAAGAAGTTCTACCACCACCCAGTTTCGCTGAACGTCAACTCACTTACAGCCACTCCAAGCTGGCTGCGCCTAGTCACTCGACCCCTAATGATTCCACCACGCCACTCAATTCAACGGCCTTGCCACTTCGCCCACCGTTCTACCCCAAGAACCCCGAGGTGTGGATTATGCAGATGGAATGCTTTTTAGACCTGTACCACGTCACAGCCCAGGAGGACCGTTACTCACTGATGTACGAGCTCCTACCATCAACCTTAGCCTCCAACTTGCCGGAGCCTGGAGCCCAGCCCTACGACGAGCTCAGGGGCGTCCTCCTGACGCGCTACGGTCGGGTACCTCAAATCACCCACGCCAGCCGCCCGGCCTTGCACCACCGCGGTCGGGGACCTTGTTCGTAGCACCAGCATGCTGGCGTCGGCACTGCCACCCCGTGATGACATTACTACTACGACCACGCTATGCCCAGTGGACGGCAGCCCAGAGGCAACGTCAATGAAGGACTGCACCTCACACCCTACCAGTCTGTCACCCAGTGTATCTGCGCTGCCTCCCCGCAGCACTCAAGCCCCGGGCTAGCTCTTGAAGAAACCATTTTTACCCCCGTTCATGCAATCGGCTCCTGTGGATCCAAGCGCTACTTCGAAAACCACGTCCTGCATGTCCACACACCTCGATACTTCAGTCAAAGACGCTTCTTCGCCACGCATTTCAACCATCTGTGCTGTGGCTGACGCGTCCACTACAGTTCCCCTGCCGTCACCGCAAAGCACGCACGAGACGCACGCTATTGTACTCGTTACCAACCGTTATGAAAACCCGTCCTCCTACGAGCTGCTGCCACAGCCCCGCACGACCGATTGTTACCACAATGCTGACATCAAGGAAGGCGTTACGGACATTTCTCCACCAGCAGTCATATGCGCCGTCAAGTTTAAACGGCGCCGGCGACGTCGGAAGCACCGACCACGACGACCAATTCTGCGAGGGCAAAAGCTAAAAGCCCAAGTTAGCCGTTTGCTACGGCTATTTTGCCTGCGCTGGACCCTTCGTCGGTTCCGCCCGTATGGTCGACTGCTTGCGGTGACTCCTGCACCACGGCAGAGCCGCGGTCCTCATCGGCGACACGTTCCGTTTCTAAGTCAAGCGTACGCCTTGATTCTGTACCCTACTCTAGTCTCTTCACCTCGAATTCAACGTTGCATTCGTGCTGCTTTTACCCCGGAACACTCGCAGTATGAAATGTTGCGCTTAAAACGCCCGCCCTTCCAGAACCGTTCCGTCATCTGCATAGCTGTGAATGACCGCCGCAGCCTCAGAATGGACCCGACGACTCGTGCTCAAGCTCGTCCGTTGCTCCATTCCCAGCCCAGGCCATCGGAGGCTGTAATGCCCTCCGGAGGTTCTCATGACTAGAACTTGGGCTGTTACGGGAATCTCTTAAGGAACTGAGCATGACCACTTGAATATACCTGATCTCTTTGACTTGGACTGATTAAGGACCTTGACTGTGCACCCTGTACATTGCTTACCTGGCTAGCTGCTCTAGTTTTTGTTTTAATCTTACCGCACTCCACGCTAGGGGGATCCCTGTAGCGGCCAAAGTCAAGTAGGATTTAGCCTAACGCATATGCTGCAAGGCGAAGTGGTACAACAGCATATTCCGGGAATGTTATACGCAGACGACATTGTTCTTTTAGCTGATAACCAAACCGATATGCAGTGGCTAATAAATATTAGCGGCCAGGAAGCCACCGATCTCGGGTTAGATTTCAGTGCAGAAAAATCAGGAATAATGGTTTTCAATGACGCTACCACTGATGTAGTGTCTATCCAGCAAGGCGAATTACCACACTCCCAAATATAAATATTTGGGAGTGTGGATAAACGAAGGGTATAACTACTTAAGAACTCACGAGGAGCAACTTAAGATTAAGGGAAAGCGAAACGCAGCTATAATGAAGCATAGAGCTTTGTGGGGGTATAACAGATATGAAGTAGTAAGAGGAACGTGGAAAGGAGTAATGGATCCGGGTCTCACGTTTGAGAATGCTGTACTCTGCTTAAAATCAGATGCTCTATCAGGCCTTGAAGTAAACGAGAGAATGGTAGGACGTTTGGCCTTAGACGCGCATGGAAAAACAACTAACGAAGCAGTTCAAGGAGATATGGGCTGGGCGTCGTTTGAAGTTAGAGAAGCACAGAGTAAAATATGCTTTGAGATGAGGTTGAGGGCAATGGATCAACGTAGGTGGGCAGCTAAGGTTTTTAAGTGCCTATACTTGAAAAACGTGGACACGCAGTGGTTAAGAAAGATCAGAAGGCTAACGATGAAATACGGAAAGAACAGTGGAGAATCCAAAACAGCCAAGGTAACCAAAAAAAAGAGGCAAGGCAGTTTGAAGCGAATAAATGGCGTGAAAAAATGGAAACTAAAACGTCGTTAGAGGTGTACAGGGCTGAGAAATTGAACATCAGAAAGGAAAATTTCTACGATAATTCCCAGGGCAGTGCTTTGCTTTTTGAGGCTAGAGCAGGTTGCCTGTGAACTAAGAGTTTTGTGGGGAAGTATTCACAAAATGATGGGGTATGCGTGATCTGCAGAAAAGAAACAGAAACTATGCGGCACATAGTGTTAGAATGTGAGGGTATTCATCCAAATCTACATGAAGGGAATATTGGGCTTCCAGAAGCCTTAGGATTTGAGGGTATCAGAGAGGAAGTTAACTTCAAAGCTGTCGAGGGCACGAAAAGAAGATTAGAATGCTGGTGGGCGAAAAGCAGAGAGGGGGTGGTGGTGGTGAAAACATTTATTGATCATTTGTTAGCCGAAGAGCAGCCTCTATGAGTGGGGTCCTCAGTCCAGGACTCCAATGGAGGACGCTATCCGGCGGGCCCGTTCGATCAGCCGTTGTTGGTCTTGCGGGGCAGTGCTGGACAGAGCAGCCTCCCAAGAGGAGAGGGTGGGAATGCGTATACGGGTGAGCCCGTCTGGTGGACGCGGACACTCCCATACAGAGTGGTAGAGGGTGGGAGTGGGGCTCTGGCAAGCCGGGCAGTTGCCAGCGTATTGGGTGGGGTGGGGTAGAAGAGGTGTTTGTGGTGTACGTTTGGGAACGTGTGTGTCTGGAGCTGCCGCCATGACGTGGCGTCGGCGCGGGATAGGGAGTGGCGGGGTGGAGGTAGTGTTTTTCTTTGTGTGCGGTAGTAGGCGAGTGTGAGTATATAGTTGAGAGGTTCGTGGGTTGGGATGGTGGAAGCTGATGTCTTGGAGCCACCCCGGATCTGTGTGTCCGCTTCCTCTGACGCCCGGTGGGTCATTTCTCGGGCGAGCACGTGTGTGTGCTCATTTCCAGGAAGGGAGGCATGGCCAGGGGTCCAGACGATACGAATGAAGGGAAGCTTGGATGGATCGGAGTGTCGAAGAATGTTGTTTGCTTGGATGGAGAGGATTCCAGAAGAATATGCCCGGCAGGCGGCTTGCGAGTCTGTTATAATTGCCCAGGTATCGTTGTCGTCAGCTTCCGCGGGTCGGGCGGTGGTGATGTGGGACACAGCCAATGCTATGGCTTTTTCGTCGGCCACCCTGATGGAATCGGTGCGTACAGAGCAAGTTGTTTGCGCATTGCCAGCAACTGCAGAGGCCACTGACACTTTAGCGTTGGGATTGGCTGGATAACTGGCTGCGTCGTTGTAAATCAAATGTGGGTCCTGACCGTACCGGCGGGCTAGCGCTTCGACTCGGGCACGGCGTCGGCCTTGGTTGGTTTCCGCGTGCATGTTCTTGGGGAGCGGGGCAACTTGTAAACGTGGGTGAAGGACAGGGGCGAGAGCCACAGGGTTTGGTGGGAGAGGTGACGACGGCTCGGGGTATCCCAGGCTGGCGAGCACGTGACGACTGGTGCGGGTGGAGCTAAGGCGGATAAGCTGACCAGCTCGTTGTGCCTCAATAATTTCCTCTATCGTGTTGTGGACACCCAATTGAAGGAGACGTTGTGTAGAAGTGTATGGGGGAAGTCCCAGGGCTGCTTTGATTCCCGTCCGTAAGGCAGTGTTGAGGCGCCGGAGTTCAGAGCGCAGCAAATTGTGGAAGGGGACGTGGTAGGCAAGGCGGCTAATGAGTAAGGAATTAACTATGCGGAGGGTGTCTGCTTCCTTGAGGCCGGAGGGTCTGTTGGAGATGCGACGGATCATGTGCGTGATTTGCGTGATTTGGATTTTGAGGAGGAGAACTGTGTGCGTGGCGCGGCCGTTAGACTGTAGTTGGAGTCGTTGGACTCGGACTCGGGTGACGCACGGGATCAAATTACTGGTAAGGTAAACGGATATTTCTGGCTTGGTTACTGGTCGCATGCGGGGAGGCAACACAAGAAGACCGGACTTCTCCGCTGCGCAAGACAGGCCCCCCAGAGAGGCATAGTACAGAACTACATCTGCTGCCTCTTGCAGGGCGTCCTGTATTTGGCCGTCCGATCCGCGTGTTGGCCACATGGTCACATCGTCCGCGTACAGCGCGTGGCGAAGCTCCGGAATTGCGTTGAGTAGAGGAGGCAGCTTAGCCATGGCCACATTGAAGAGTATCGGGGATAGAACTGAGCCCTGGGGCGTTCCTCTTCCAGTCAGTTGAAAGGGTGGTGAGCGGTGCTCACCTAACCCCATGGTGGCGGTCCTATCAGCCAGAAAGGCTCTGACGTAATTGTATTTGCGTTCTCCACAATTTTATGATGCCAGATTGTCAAGAATGAGGTCGTGTGCGACGTTATCAAACGCACCTTTTAGGTTGAGTGTCAGGACGGCGCGTGTTTGGGCTCTGTTGGGATGATCCAGGATGTCGTGCTTGAGTTGGAAGAGCACATCCTGTGTGGCCAGGTGGGAACGAAAACCGAACATTGTTTCGGGGAAAAAGTGGGTGGCTTCGAGATGTGGTTGCAGCCTAGCAAGGAATATTGCCTAGGGTAGTTACCACCTGGAACAGGGAAAAAAAATCGCGCCAATCCACCCCGTGAATGTGGTTGGAAAGCAAAGCTGTAAACGGCACCCATAACGATTACTCATGCGACGTCACTTAAAATCACTCACATCGCTCTACAAATAGTAAAACCAGAGAGAAGTGCACTTAACCACACCATTTATTACTTCAAAGAGATATTCTCGGTAAGGTTAACCCAATGCATGATGCATGAACGGTGTTTGGTTGAGTTGTATTGGTGTAGCACAAGAGTGGAAACTTTTTTTTATAAAATCGAAGTAAGCTCCAACCCGGTGTTAGACGATCTGACTTCTCCGTCTCTGCGCCGCGGACGGAGGCGACGAGACTTGTGGCTGAGAAGGAGGAGGAAGCAATACTGCTGTTCAGATTTCTGAACGGCCCAGAGTGCAGCCCTGGGGAGTGATTCCTTCTTCTGTGGGGCCCATATGCAGTCAGCGCGGCCTCTGTTGTGTCCACCCGCTGAAGCTGGGTAGGTAGAGAGGGCCTGGAGAGTAGCATCTCCCATTGCTCTTATGGGTAGTTGACGGAAAGAGAGGAGGGTGCTCAGGGCTAAAGTCGCACACCCCGATTACGGGGCGGGGTGTTCCTACTTCTGAGCAAAATTTACATTCAGCGTCGTAGCGTTTCGGGTGCATTAAGTGAATACGCGTAGGCTGTGGGAAGGAGCCCGGTATATATGAGCCGTAGGGTAGTTTGTTGTTCTCTGGAAAGGTCAGGGTAAGGAGAAGGTACGGTCTGTCTCAGAAGGCGATAATGCTGGATTATCTCCCTGGACATGACAAGCGGGTGACTGTCCTCGTGCAGCTCCATAGCACGGGAGGTAAAAGCGCAGGCTTGTTGGGTGGGCGTATTTGTTGCCCTCCATTGAAGCGTGAGGGGGTGTCCAGATGAGCTGAATGGAACCGTTTGGGGAGTGGTTTTTTAGCACGCACAGTGCAGGTCAGGACACCCAACCCGACTGGTAATTCCAGTAGGATTGCTGGGAATCGGTGACTACCCTCCGAACCCCTGGTTGAGTGAGAGCCAAGGTGATGGCTGCCTCTTCTGCTGCCGTCATTTGTTGGGTCCTAAGCGAGGTACGCGCAAGGAGGCTGATTCTGGAGGTAGCCACAATGATGGCGTGTTTCTGCCCTCGATGTTTGGAGAAGTTTCTGTAGATAACTGCATGAGCCCCACCGAGGGTGGTGTTTAGCGTTGAGCCCGTGCTTTTCGGTGACCCTCGTCATGTGAGGGGTTCATATTTCTAAGCAAAGGGAGCATCTTAGTTTTAGTCACCAAGAGTCTGGGAGTATGTCAAGCGGAGTGACATTCTGGGCTGCCCAGCCAATCTGGTGAAGCATGCGGTTACCCACCGCAGTTCTGAGTCGGACCTTCTGGTTAGAAAGATGGCCTTCTATCAGCTCTTCCACCGTGTTGTGGAGCCCGTGCTAAGCAGCCTCAGTGTGGACGCACTCATGAGAAGACCAATGGCCTGCTCAACCGCCTTTCTAATCATTATATAAAGCATCTCTATGTCTTCCTCGTCGAGAAGGAGACAGGGGGTTGACGTAAGTGACTTTCGAGAGGACAAAAGCTTCAATTAATCGAAAGCTACCAGATTCCTTTAGGCCTCGCTTCTTGGTGGCAACTCGCCTGATCATGTGTATGATTTGATTAATGCTGTTTTTAGGCGCTACAAGGAGACGTCACTCTTGGTGTTATCCTCGAGATGTAGGTCCAGGATCTTGATGCTGGGGCTTGGAGTGATGGCCTGGTCATCAAGGAGTATTTGAATGTATTCCTTGATTTGGCGTGAGGGCGGACGACAAGAAGCTGGGGTTTTTTACGTGAATACTGGAGGCCACAGGCTTTAGCACATTGGCGTATTAAAAGTGAGATTCCATGGATTGGTGCGAGATTCCTTTCATTTTTGTAACTCTTAGCAAATGAGCAAGGTGCGCACAGGGCCGCTAGATGGGCGTGAGTGGTCGTGTGACGCTTTCACGTGGCATTCAGCGAGAAGGCAGGGGGTAAACCCGTAGATGTGCTTGGTGAGTACACCATTTGTCTTCCCGTGTTCGCGTGGGCTCGTAGCTAAATCAGTATGACAACGGGCTGTCGCTTTGTTAGTCTATTAGTTCCAGGTTCGATTCCCGGCGGTGCCAGTAAATGCTTTTAATTGTTCGCTGGAGTTTTCTGGTGACACCAACGGTCGCGAAAGAACCATTGGGGGGTAGAGGTAGAAAGCTTTGCTTTAAAAAGTATTTCGGGCCTAATAAGCTTTAGTGCCTGCCCTAAGCAGCGCTAGTATTAAACCAAGAGTGTAAAACATGATTATATTAGTCCTTTCTGGTAAGATGACATGTCATCACCCCGCCGCTTCAAAGGAGAAACCAATAGCAATCATCATCATCATCATCATATCATCACCATGGGCCACTGTGCCAGCGTCACCAGCGCGTGGCCTCGACAGGCGCGACGAGCCACGCGCCAGAGAACACCCAGGATGCTGAGCTGCTCGGCCGCATTCTACCGGCGCTCCTCGACGCGCGGGGCTTCTGCTGCCTTTGAAACTCGTGTGAAAATAAATGTAGGGTCAGCCGCACGACCACATCGGTGCCCGCAGGCTCAGCCGGGCACGGTATTGGCTGTAGCTGTTCAGACGTGAAGTACTTAGATACACTTGTGGACATACCAGGCCAAAAGTAGCGTGCCCAAATGCGGTCATTGGTATTCTGATATGCCAGGTGGGCAACGGTCGCATTGCCGTGAAAGCCTTCAAAATTGGCCACTTCATACCTGGTGTGCAATGGGAACCCATTTTTCCACAGTACGGCAGTAATTGTGGCGATGGAACACTCCATCTAGAAGCTGAAATTTGGTTTTCTGGCCACGTAACCAGTTGTCATGCCACTCTGTCGGTCGACTATTCTCGCGCAATATTGGTATTAACGTAGCAGGTTCTCAATTTCAGAGCATTCGCCGACCCCAATGAAGTTGTCCACAGGCGCGAGCCGTGAAGCGTTTGCTGGTGGGCTTAGGCAAGCGGCACGTGGAGGTAATCGCGGGCGACGCGATACAGCGTCCGCATCCGCCTGTTTCTTGCCTGAAGTGTATGTGGTAGAGAAGCCGTGTTCCCACAAAACACGAATCCAGCGGCCACGGCGTCCAGAAAGGTTTATTAACGTCGGCAAGTAGCAAAGTGCGTGGTGGTGTGTCACAATCAAGATATGGCGGTCGTATGAGTATTGTAGAAATTTCTGGATAGTCCGAACGACCGCTAGGCTCCTCGTTTCTGCGATGCTGCAGTTTTTAAATGCAGAGCATTTCAGTAACTCACGATGTCCCCCGCGTTGGCGTCCGTAGTCCGCACCGTCGTTGTCCATACTATATAACAAAAAATTACAATCCGTCGCCAGGTTTCGATCCCTCGAACCTGCGGGCGGGACGGAATGTACGCAACGCTCTACCCACTGAGCCACAAAGCCGACACAGAATGGAAGGCTACGGACACGCCTTATATCCTTGACTCATTCAAATTACTGCTGACGAGCGCTTTCTCGTCAGCAGTTGCCACAAGTGCAACAACATTAACGTAACGCAAACTACTTAACGTCGTGCGCCCCCGGAAATGCTCTGCATTTGATCGTGCCCCTCGCGAGGGGGATGTTGACGCTACCTCTTGCAAAGACCGAGTACAACCGCCGAGAACAAGGTCCCACGAGCGGCGCGCGCGCCATGGACTCGTGGCGTCATCTGTCAGATGCGACGCGAACTACTATCAAGGCAGTGCGAAAAAAGAACCGAGAACATTTAAAGATCAGCGTAGTGCAAGCTAGGCTGCTCTTGCAATTACACACACAAAATATCATGTGCAGCGGCTTAAGAAACATTAAAACCGAGCGTGAACCACTCAACAGCAGCATAACGGCAAGGGGCGCCGCCTCGGGATCTCCTCGGGCGGGGCACACCAGCGCCACACGCGGCGGTTAACATGTTTTTTTCGGCGGTACAAGGCAGCGACTGGCATAAGCAACCGGCCGTTTTGTTGACTGGTCATCACGATAGAACTGGGTCTTGTTTCATCGAAAAGGCACCATCCTGGGGGTAGATGTAAGAGCTTGAAAAGCTTTTTTACAGTCGTCGGACCAGACGAAGGAGGCGTCGGATGCAGAAATCCGTTGAGAGGTGAAGCACGGGAGGCGGAACTGGCACCAAAACGCTAGAAGTCAGACGCAAGGCCGGTAAAACTGCGGAGGGCTTTTAGTTGTAGCTGTCGAAAAACGTTGAGCATAGCTGTACTTTTGTCAGCGTCTGGTTGTATGCCTTCATTGCGGATACAGGGACGAGTACTTTGGTGGTTCTGCCGTTAAAATGGCATTTATTTGTGTTAAGCTGAAGTCCAACACTGGTACCATGTCAGTACTTCGTTCAGACGCTATGTTGAGGAAAGTCGCTGAGAAGATACCGATATCATCCAGATAACACAAGCATGTCTTCCATTTTATCCCGAGAAGCACTGTATCCATGTGATGTTCACAGATAGCTGGGACATTGCGTACTCTGATAAAATGACCTTGAATTCATAAAGTCTGTCGGTGGTGGAAAACACGATTTTTTCTTTGTAAGATTTAGGCATCGGAATCTGCCAGTACCATGATCCGAGTTCAAGGCTCCAGAAATATTGCGCGCCCTGCAAGCAGTCCAATGCATCATCTATTCGGTGCATTGGGTATACGGGATATTTTACTGAGTGCGTGGTATTAAACGCTGAAAAGCATTGAGCCGTCTAAGTTACGAACCATAACTACGGGGAATGATCACGTGCTAACGGAGGAGTGAATGATGTTACGTTCAAGTATGTTGAAAGCGTGTTCTCTGATGGTCTCTTGTTGAGGCGCATTACACGGCCGGCGGCGAATTATACTAGACGCATATGTTTGGATTTGGTGCACTGTTGCAAATGTCTGGGGAGGCTTCGCCGAAGAAAAAAATTATTGTAGCTTGCACTCACGTGCAAGGCTCGAATGGCGAAACTGTTGTAGGTGATCATTCACGGACACCAAGTTGAGTTTTTGTATTGCTGCGGTGTCATGGTTGACGTTGGTGGCATGACATTTCAATACCCTTATGTTGAGGAAGGCCAAAGAGAGCTCGTCGGTTTGGTCTACATTTTCGTACGCCACTCCGCAAGCTCGACTTATCGACTCAAGAGGATACTTTGCAGGCCGACCCTCTCGAAGTGCGGCCTTTAACTCGGCCGTGCGAACTATCCGCCGCCCGCCCATGTGGATTCAATGATCGCCTGCAGAACCCTCGACATTAAAGTAGCGGCTCTTCTAACGTACAGAGCGCGTGCGCACGACAAACCGAGGACGAATAAACGAGGAATGTACGCTATGACGTGCCTTCCTCATTCCGAGAAACTATTGCTGTGGTACGGCGAACGCTGTAGTTTTAAAGCAAAGCTTTCTACCTCTACCCCCCAAGGGTTCTTTCGCGACCGTTGGTGTCACCAGAAAACTCCAGCGAACAAAGAAAAGAATTTACTGGCACCGCCAGGAATCGAACCTGGAACTAATAGACTAACAAAGCGAGAGCCCGTTGTGTTACCGATTCAGCTACGAGCCCACGCGAACACGGGAAGACAAATGGTGTACTCACCAAGCACATCTACGGGTTTACCCCCTGACTTCTCGCTGAATGCCACGTGAAAGCATCACACGACCACTCACGCCCGCCTAGCGGCCCTGTGCGCACCTTGCTCATGTGCTAAGAGTTACAAAAATTAAAGGAAGCTCACACTAATCCATGGCATTCCACTTTGAGTACGCCAATGTGCTAAAGCCTGTGGCCTCCAGTGTTCACGTAAAAAATCACAGCTCCTTGTCATCTGCCCTCACACCAAATCAAGGAATACATTCAAATACTCCTTGATGACCAGGCCATCACTCCAAGCCCCAGCATCAAGATCCTGGACCTACATCTCGAGGATAACACCAAGAGTGACGTCTCCTTGTAGCGCCTAAAAACAGCATTAATCAAATCATACACATGATCAGGCGAGTTGTCACCAAGAAGCGAGGCCTAAAGGAATCTGGTAGCTTTCGAATAATTGAAGCTTTTGTCCTCTCGAAAGTCACTTACGTCAACCCCCTGTCTTCTTCTCGACGAGGAAGACATAGAGATGCTTTATATAATGATTAGAAAGGCGGTTGAGCAGGCCATTGGTCTTCTCATGAGTGCGTCCACACTGAGGCTGCTTAGCACGGGCTCCACAACACGGTGGAAGAGCTGATAGAAGGCCATCTTTCTAACCAGAAGGTCCGACTCAGAACTGCGGTGGGTAACCGCATGCTTCACCAGATTGGCTGCGGAGCCCAGAATGTCACTCCGCTTGACGTACTCCCAGACTCTTGGCGACTAAAACTAAAGATGCTCCCTTTGCTTAGATATATGAACCCCTCACATGACGAAAGTCAACGAAAAGCACGGGCTCAAGCGCTAAACATCACCCTCGGTGGGGCTCATGGAGTTATCTACACAGACTTCTTCTAACATCGAGGGCAGCAACACGCCATCATCGTGGCTACCTCCAGAGCCAAACTCTTTGCGTGTACCTCGCTTAGGACCCAACAAATGACGGCAGCAGAAGAGGCAGCCATCACCTTGGCTCTCACTCAACCAGGGGTTCAGAGGGTAGTCACCGATTCCCAGCAAGCCTACTGGAATTACCAGTCGGGTTGGGTGTCCTGACCTGCACTGTGCGTGCTAAAAAACCACTCCCCAAACGGTTCCATTCAGCTCATCTGGACACCGCCTCACACTTCAATGGAGGGCAACAAATACGCCCACCCAACAAGCCTGCGCTTTTACCTCCCGTGCTATGGAGCTGCACGAGGACAGTGACCCGCTTGTTACGTCCAGGGAGATAATCCAGCATTATCGACTTCTGAGACAGACCGTACCTTCGCCTTACCCTGACCTTTCCAGAGAACAACAAACTACCCTACGGCTCATACATTCCGGGCTCCTTCCCACAGCCTACGCGTCATCACGTAATGCATCCGAATCGCTACGACGCAGAATGTAAATTTTTCTCAGAAGTAGGAATACTCCGCCCCGTAGTCGGGGTGTGCGACTTTATCCCTGAGCACCCCCCTCTCTTTCCGTCAACTACCCAACAGGAGCAATGGGAGATGGTGCCGTCCAGGCCCTCTCTACCTACCCAGCTTCAGCGGGTGGACAGAACACAGGCCGCGCGGACTGCATATGGGCCCCACAGAAGAAGGAACCACTCCCCAGGGCAGCACTCTGGGCCGTTCAGAAATCTGAAAAGAAGTATTCCTTCTTCACCCGCCGCGGTGGCTCAGTGGCTAAGGCGTTGCGCTGCTGAGCACGAGGTCGCGGGTTCGATTCCCGGCCGCGGCGGCCGCTTTTCTGATGGAGGGGAAAAGCAAAAACGCCCGTGTGTACGAGATTTCGGCGCACGATAAAGATCCTCAGGTGGTCAAAATTAATCCGGAGCCCTCCACTACGGCGCGCCTCATCGCCTGCGTTGCGTCGGCGCGTTAAACCCCACAATCAATCAATCAGTATTCCTTATTCCTCCTCCTTCTGAGCCACAAGTCTCGTCGCCTCCGTCCGCGGCGCAGAGACGAAAAAGTCAGATCGTCTAACACCGGGTTGGAGCTTACTTTGATTTTATAAAAAAAAGTTTCCATTCTTGCTACACCAATACAACTCAACCAAACACCGTTCATGCATCATGCATTGATTTAACCTTACCAAGAATATCTCTTTGAAGTAATAAATGGTGTGGTTAAGTGCATTTCACTTCTCTCTGATTTTACTATTTGTAGAGTGATGTGAGTGATTTTAAGTGACGTCGCATGAGTAATCGTTATGGGTGCCGTTTACAGCTTTGCTTTCCAACCACATTCACGGGGTGGATTGGCGCGATTTTTTTTTAAAGCAAAGCTTTCTACCTCTACCCCCCAAGGGTTCTTTCGCGACCGTTGGTGTCACCAGAAAACTCCCGCGAACAAATAAAAGAATTCACTGGCACCGCCAGGAATCGAACCTGGAACTACTGGTATAACAAAGTGGGAGCTTGTTGTCTTACCGATTTAGCTACGAGCCCACGCAGAAACTGGGAAGAAAGGAGATGAACTCACCAAGAACACCAACGTGTTTACCCTCTGCATTCTCGGTGAATGCAACGTGATAGCTTCACGCGACATCTCGCGCTGCTGTGCGCTCCACCCATGGCACGTCTAGCGGCCCTGTACGCGGATTGTGCATGTGCTAGGAGTTACCAAAATTAATGGAAGCTCACGCCAACGCATGGAATCTCTCTTCTAGTTCGCCGATGTGCTAAAGCCTATGGCCTCCACTGTATACGTAAAAAATCGCAGCTCCTTGTCGTCCGCCCTCACGCCAAACGACACACCAAGGAACACATTAGAATACCCTTGATGGCCATGCCATCACTTCAAGCCCCAGCATCAAGATCCCGGGCCTACATCTCCAGGCCAACACCAAGCGTGGCGTATCCTTGCAGCGCCTCAAACACAGCATCAATCAAATCATGCACGTGATCAATAGAGTTGCCACCAAGAAGCGAGGCTAAAGAAATCCGATACGTTTTGTTTAAATTCAAGTATTTGTCCTCTCGAGAATCGCTTACATCAACCCCAGCCTTATTCTCGGCGAGGAGGACATAAAGATGCTTTATACAAGGATTAGAAAGGCGGTGAGCAGGCCCTTCGTCTTCCCATGAGTGCGTCCACAGAGGGGCTGCTTAGCACGGGCCTCCACAATACAGTGGAAGAGCTGATAGAGGGCCATCTTTCTAACCCGAAGTTACGACTCAGCATAACTGGTCGCCGCATCCTTCGCTATATTGGCCGGACAGCACAGAATTTCACTCCGCTTGATGTACTCCTGGAATTTTGGCGAAAAGAACTATAGATGCTTAGAAATACAACCTCTCACACGACGGGGGTCGCCGACAAACACGGGCTCAAGCGCTCAACACCACCCTCGGTGGGGATCATGCAGTTATCTACACAGACGCCTGAAAACATCGAGGGCAGCGGTGCGGCCTCATCGTGGCGAACTCCACAACTACCCTCCTTCACCTTACCCTGACCTTCGCAGAGACCAACAAACTACCCTACGGCTCATACAATCCGGCTCCTCCCCACACCCGACGCGTCTTCACTAATGCACCCGAATCACTACAACGCTGAATGTAAATTTTGCTCTGAAGTATAAACACTGCGCTACATAATCGGGGTGTGCAACTTGAGCCCTCAGAACCTTGCTCTCTTTCCGTAAACTACCTAACAAGAGCAATGGCAGATGCTGCTGTCCAACCCTTCTCTGCCTACCCAGCATCAGCTCGTGAACAGAGCACAGGTGGCAAGAACTGCATATGGGCTCTAGTGAAGAAGGAACCACTCCCCTGGGCAGCGCTCTGGGCCATTCAGAAATCCGAATAGAATTATTTTCTCCTTCGTCTCCTCCTCTTACACCTAATTCGTACCTGCAGCCGATCTCGTCGCCTCCGTCCCCGGCGGCAGCGACGGAGAAGTGAGATCTTCTAACACCTGGTTTGAGGTTCATTTTATTTCATAAAAAAATTTCCTGTCATGCCCTTCACCAATACAACTCAACAGACCACCGTTCATGCATCATGCATTGATTTAACCTTACCAAGAATATCTCCTTGAAGTAATAAAGGGTGTGGTTAAGTGCATTTCACTTCTCTCTGGTTTCGGTACTGTACAGCGACGTGAGTGAATTTAAGTGAAGTCGCATGGGTAATCGTTTTGGGGTCCGGTTACAGCTTTGGTTTCCAACCACATTCACACGGTGGATTGGCGCGATTTTTTTTGTTGTGGCCAATCTTGGCCAATCTCTCTAGGCGGGTATGCTTGGCTTGACGAACGTGCGCTCGAGCACGCGTGCACGAGCGGTCGGCATTTACTTGGTATTTTAACTGCTCACACCAAACACAAATGATTTGCTCGATAGAAACAGCAATACCTAACAAGGTATTTCGTAATCCTTAGGATAAAGATCTCAAAAATACGAGGTGCGACTACTTCACTTCTTCATTTAGTTTAGTCACAATATTAGGAGAAAATACTCTAGCGGAAAGAATACACCATCTAAAAATAAGCGACACAGAAGTCACCGGAAAGACGCTGGCAGACGTCTTTATTCAGCACTTTGTTAATATTGCTTCTAATACTACATGCATAATGACCTTAAAGATATACCTCCCATTAATGGCACCAGTTTTCTTGATCCGGTAAAGGAACACAGAGATACGTACTACGATAATGAGTTTAAATAAGAGCAACGCCAACGATTTCGATGGTTACCAAGTGAAAACAATCCAGCACGTCGCGCATCTACTTGCCCCGTTTATAGCGAATATTTTCGACTTGCGCATAAGTCAGTCTATCTTTCCGTAGCAGATACAGATTGCAAGAGTGGCAGTGGTTTTCAGACAAGGTGATCGAAATGATATGGGCAGCAGTATTCCTATATCAATGTTTCCCGTGTTTTGAAATATTTTCAATAAAGCATAACAAAGACAGAACATAACCTAACGGAGTTTCAGTTTGGTATCCGCAAGTGCGCAACACGCTTTGCTGACAGAAAAAGAACACCTACTTACAAATCTAGAGCAAGGGAAACTTGTTTTAGGAACATTCATCAATTTATCAAAGGTATTTGATCACATTAATCGCAACCTGTTCCTTCAGCTCAAGCGATATGGCATTTGTGGAAAGGCCACAGCACTGATGCGATCCTATCTGCAACACCGCAGCCAAATCATTACTATGGACGATTCTTCCGCTGATCCTTTGCCATTTCTAGCAGTGGTGCCCCAGGGCAGCATTTCAGGCCGATTTTTATTAACTACATAGTCACTATCGGGCCGCAAGCTAAATTTGTCAATAACGAAGAGAGCACCACTATATTCTTAACCGGAAGCGTAGCCGATGATTTAATTCATGATGCAAACTGAATTTTACTCGAAATAGATGCATAGACGCAGAAACGTTGCTTGAAAGTAAGCATTGGTAAGACTGAAGCTGCACTGTTCTGGGCTCAGCAGTAAAATCGTGATTGATTGATTGTAGGGTTTAACGCGCCGACGCAACGCAGACGATGAGGCGCGCCGTAGTGGAGGGCTCCGGATTAAGTTTGACCACCCGGGGATCTTTAACGTGCGCCGAAATCTCGTACACACGGGCGTTTTTGCTTTTCGCCTCCATCAGAAAAGCGGCCGCCGCGGCCGGGAATCGAACCCGCGACCTTGTGCTCAGCAGCGCAACGCCTTAGCCACTGAGCCACCGCGGCGGGTAGCAGTAAAATCGTAATAATCAACAACGCAATATCTTTCCGATCAACCGCTGTGAAGATGGTACCAAGCATTAAGACTTTAGGGGAAATTTTTCACGAAAACCTTTCATGGGACATTCACGTAAGCTCTGTAATCGCGAAATTATTGCAGGCTCTTGGACTAATTTACCGCCACCGGCACATATTCCGGCGTAACATTATGTTGTCAGTATATAACACATTATTGTGATCCAAAATAAGTATTTTCACCAGGTATAAGCTTCAACTACTAAAATGAATCTAAATAGTGTGCACAGAATATAAAAAAGGTTTATTAGAGTTCTTGAAAAAATTCCTACGTGTTCACACACATATGATTTATTCCTTAAATATTGTATGATGCCTATTGCAAACTGATGATTACGTACTGTGTAAAGCAGTTAAGCAGGCTACACTTAACTCCCCTTTTTTTCTGCGAAAAAAGTTTGAAATTCAACTCACATGCAGCTGTACGGCTTAAAGGAGCCTGGACCAGGACGAAATTTTCTTAAACTGCGAAGTTTCTGAGGCTTTGTTTGTGGACAACTTGCACAGCTGAGGTCTCATGGCTCATTAGGCAATCCCGTCACAATCGCAACACATTTCAGGTGGACCGATCTTGCCGCATTCACTTCATGGCGAAGAAACGTTTGTATACTGCTGACGTGGGTGAATCTACGCGACTGATTTCAGTTATGTGGAGCTCATTTCCGCTACACCACGACCACATTCCGTTTTATGCACGTGGTTCACTGGGTTCTCATGTAAAAACTTGCATTTGTATGGCCACATGGCGATTTCAAGGAGTTCTAGAATGGACGTTATTGACACCTCGGGAATACCCCGTCTTTATGAATCATCTCAGGTAGAAAATATTTCCTTGTGTCCAGCTTTCTCGGTCCACCAGGAAACAGCACTACTCGCCCGCTGCTTGTTTTGTCAGTCTCATCTATATTCATGTTTAATGCGGACACGGATGATACACAAGAAGTGGCAAACTCGAGCACATTAAACATGAATCAGATCCAGCTAGCTCAACTTTCCGCACTTCTAAATTGCTAGACAAGCGTTTCTGTCAAACCAGCAAGGTTTACTGATGAGAGTTTATATCTACATGTAAAATTCGGGAAGATGTACCCTAGCCTAGCTCCGCCGCCTCCGTCAAGCGAGGTAGCGTGGTGGCCGAGCGACCAGCAAAAGTCGCCGCCTTGGTGACGACGACAAGAGGCCGAAGGCAGACTTCAATGGTTTACCGTAAAAACCCGCGTATAATACGGACCCGCGTATAATACGAGGTGTAATTCGGGGACAACAAAATCAGAAAAAAAAGTTTTCATCCGCATATAATACGAGGTAAAGAGAACAGAAAACATTTATTTGCATTTATTTGCAGCTGAAAACTTTGGGATCCACATATAATACGAGGCACAAATTTTACATAGTAAAGTTTGGAAAAAAACCTCGTATTATACGCGGGTTTTTACGGTACTGTCTGGCTACAGATGAGCCGAAGCAAGAGAGAAAAAATACCCTTCCGGGTGAGTTCACAGTGCAGGACTCGAACTGAGTAATAGCATTGATTCGCTGCTCCAAAACGAATAAACTACTGTGCTTTGGGACCCGGTATTTATGCCCAAAGCGTCATTATCATCATCATCACTAGCCTATCTACGCCCACTGCAGGGCAAAGCCCTCTCCATTAATCTACAATTATCCCGGTCCTGTGCTAACTTCGACCAATTTATCCCCGCAAACGTCTTGATCTCATCTGCCCATCTAACGTTCTCCGCCCCCAAAGCGCTAAGGGTCAAGACAACGCTCCTCCTGCTTTTGCGCATGGCGCGAACATAGCACAGACACACACAACGCTCTTTCCAGTGTTCGTGAGGGGTCGGTAGTAGCGGTGCACACTGAGTCTGCGCGATGGGGGAAAGGAGGCCTCGGCTGTGGCGCCCGCGTCCTTCGGGTAAGTCGCTACACGCCGCGTCTGCAGCTGCTGAAGTTTAAATCTCGCCGACAGCGAGGCGCCTGTGATTAGGCCGTTCCTGTGCATGTTGTGGTCTGTTCGAGGGAGGCTTGCACTTGCAACTTGCAGGACGCACGAACATGGTAGCAGCACGTACAATCGTAACACTACACACAGGAGGATGCCGAGCAATCGTGCACTTGTGATGCGAGCTTGCTTGAATAAAACAGGGCCGTGTTAAAAGGACGTGCCACGTCGTATACACGGTGGAGGTTACGCTTGCGTATAATCAACTATTGGCCTGCTAGACCGAGCTAATGCGAGGCAAAATTATGGGTGGCTGCCTGGCACTAAGGCAGAGAAGTTTCAGGGTCCGCTGGTTCATATCAGTTTTGCGGCATTATTTTAAATGTCGTTGAAAAATTTCTGCGAGAATTGCCCCAGTTTTCCACGCAACTTCAAGGTAAAATAAAAGGAAAAAGAGCTAGACAGATGGGTGGAATGCTGGGGATGTGCAAGGGCTATTAACGTATCCTTCTAGAATATGTTTAGTGAAAATGGGCACTGTCCCAACAATTGTTTCTCAATTTCTTGTAAGATATTTTCAAAAGATAAAACTATGCTAATTAGTACTCATTTCTGTATATGCTGGCAAGTATCTGCCATATACTAATAGTACGTTCTGTATCTAGGCGGATGTTAAAAAGTAGTTTCACTGTGGTTTAAGGGACTTAGGGATACCGACTACTTTAGTTAATGTACTATATTCTAATGCGAATTGCGTGTGACGTTATCGGAATAATATCCTACCTCCACGTCGCCACCAATCTTGGCATTGATTTCTCTTTTTTTAACCATGAACATGTATTCTGATGCGAAGTTCTCGCGAAACTTCACTGTTTGGCAATCTTAAAGAGGCAGCTAATGCGAAAACGGTGTTCACTTGCTAATGGTTTTCAAACTGTAATGATCCCTACATTAAGCCACACTCTCAGTTTACGGCTGACTTTCTTTTAAAAGGGTAATTTTATCTTGATTGTTTTATTTTATTCCTATTTTAGCGTATTATCTCGTCCCAAGTACTTGCGTTACGTATTTCAGCTGCACGTCTCGATCCTGACTTCGGAGTTGATTAGTTATTTCTAACAAATCGTGTGTAAACCCCTCCTTTCGGATGGTACTTATTATCATAAACAACAGTAATGCCTCTGCTACACGGTAAATTTCAATTGACAATTGAACTCTCCCCAACAACTTCTCCCTATGTACTTACAATGGGCACTCGATAGACAATCAGTTCAACCGCCTTCCGAAGGCCATTGAAACGACCGTGTTGCGCAGGTATAAGATTAGTCCCCCTTAAAGGAATGTACTTGCCGAAGTACTCTAACAATTGTCAGTTAACAACCTACCTATAGGCACCTCACCAGAAATTTCCTTTATCACCTGACAGTGTTTTTACTCCACAATCCCCCTTTAACTATCATAGATATAGAGTATTAGTACAAAACAAGTTCTGTTTTTTAACTTATGTGACTTGACACACCAAACAAACTTTTAATTCATGTAAGCATTCCGCAGGTGATAAAAAATCAGCAACCCCCATTCGTTACGCTCAACTAATTTATCCCACGTTCTATCATACTCAAACCGGAGCGTCGTCACAACCGACAAACTAACCTATTCCTATAACATCATGAAACTCACTTCTATACTTCTGCATCACTGGGATCCATCACAGCTCAGCAAGGTGACATGATCACCCTAAAAATAAATGGGTGACTAATTCTGCTGCCGTGAAAGCAAGCGAAAATGTGCGCAAATATTGAAGGAGTTCGAAAAACGCAGAACCAGAAGCGAGGAGTGAGTGAGTGAGTGAGTGAGTGAGTGAGTGAGTGAGTGAGTGAGTGAGTGAGTGAGTGAGTGAGTGAGTGAGTGAGTGAGTGAGTGAGTGAGTGAGCGAGTGAGTGAGTGAGTGAGTGAGTGAATGGGTGATTCAGTAAGTGAGTGAGTGAGTGAGTGAGTGAGTGAGTGAGTGAGTGAGTGAGTGAGTGAGTGAGTGAGTGAGTGAGTGAGTGAGTCAGTGAGTGAGTGAAAGCAGTTATTTCTCCTTAAATGGGAGTCAGAGAAGGGAAGTCCTTAAGAAAGCCCCCTCTCCCCTCAGTCAGCCTCTAGGAGGCCTTCTTGCCTGGTGGTGAGTGATATGTTACGACACATTACCGGCGAAACCATACGAATGATCATTTAGTTCAAAATTTGGTTGGCGGCAGAACCAGAACACATCCAAACTGCTGCCATCTGATTCACCACAGCACGGTGTTAGCTGCTTCAATTAATCCTTTATAGTCCAGGCTCTTGCTACAGAAGACAATAGCTCTCTTTTTCTCAAATTTTGATCTTGTATTCCTGCTAATTTCTGTGCTTCTCTTTTACTGTCAGCGAACAGTACAACACGTCGATCATTCGATTACTAAGTACCCGAACCACAGCGAGCAAAGATGCGCATCCCTTAAAAAAGTAAAAAATGAAAGGAAGGAGAGGGGGGGCTCCCAACTTTCCAAAATTTCGAAAGTGAAATCCTTGTTGGGCCTTCTGTGTGTGTGAGGGTTATCTTTCTGTTGAACTTCGCTACCGTGCTGGTAGCCAGTAGAACAGCGACCTGGACAGTACAGTGCGCGTTAGGCTTGTCTATGGCAATCGAACGTGCGGGTTCGGAGCATGATGACGACCTATGTTGATAACGGCTGCGTTGGCTTGCTATTGCGCGTGCGCGGATCTCCGATAGAGCAGGCTGAGCGTCGTTTCGCATGTGCATCTCTAATTTAGTTACATCACCACCCTCCAGAGGTGCTTACCTTCCACAGTGCTTGATTTGATTGATTGATTGTAGGATTTTAACGCGCCGACGCAGCGCAGGCGATGAGGCGCGCCGTAGTGGAGGGCTCCGGATTAATTTTGACCACCTGGAGATCTTTAACGTGCGCCGAAATCTCGTACACACGGGCGTTTTTGCTTTTCGCCTCCATCAGAAAACCACCCTTCCACAGTGCGAGCCATAAGCTCTGACAGGACAGATAGTCGTATCCTTGTGTACGCGGTGCACTTTCTATGCAGGCGGGTACGCAATCACGCAAAACGACCTGCGCTAATGTTCTGAAACTCACATTTAGCAAACAAAAAGCAAGTAATAAGGATGTACTGCAGCGGTTTCCGTCGAACCTTTTGTGTCATTATGTGGAGGACGGCGGATACGCATCATCATCATCATCACCATCCTATCTACGCCCACTGCAGGGCAAATGCCTCTCCCATTATTCTCCAACTACCCCGGTCCTGTGCCAACTGTGACCAACTTACTCCCGCAAACTTCTTGCTCTCATGTGCCCATTTAACTTGCTGCCGCCCCCATCACCGCTTGCCTTCTCTAGGGATCTACTCTGTTACCATTAATGACCAACGGTTATCTTGCCTTCCCATTACATGCCCTGCCCACGTCTATTTCTTCTTCTTAATTTCTACCGATATGTCCTTAACACGCGTTTGTTCCCTAACCCACTCCGCTCTCTTCTTATCCCTTAACGTTACACCTATCATTTTCCTCTCCATTGCCAGCTGAGTCGTTCTTAATTTAAGTTGAACCCTCTTAGTGAGCCTCGAAGTTTCTGCCCCGTAGGTGAGTACCGGTAAGATGCAGCATACTTTCTTCTTCAGGGACAATGGTAGGCTGCTATTCATTATCTGAGAATGTCTGCCGTATTCACTCCACCCAATTCTAATTCTTCTAATTATCTCTACCTCATGGTTGGGATCCGGGGCTACAACTTGGCCTAAGTAGATATATTCGATTACCACTTCCAATACCTCGCCCCCTATCCCAAGCTGCTGCGCTGTTCCGAGGTTATTGCTGATTATTTTGGTTTTCAGCGTATTAATTTTCAGGCCCGCCGTTGTACTCTGTTCGCCCAGTGCGGAAAGCATGCTTTGCCATTCGTATCCCCTGAGTTACTTAGCAAGGCAACGTCATCAGCAAATCTGAGATTACTGAGGTATTCTCCATTAACCCTTACACCCACCTGTTCCGAATCCAACCTTCTGAATACTTCTTGTAAGCATGCTGTGAATAACATTGGATAGATTGGTCTCCTTGTCTGACGCTCTTCCTTATGGGTGTTTTACTGCTCTCCTTATGGAGGATGATGGTAGCTATAGACCCATTGTAAATATTCTCTTGTATTTCTACATAATGTTCATCTACCCCCCGGTTCCGTAATGCCTGAATGACTGCCAGGGTTTCGACAAAGTCAAATGCTTTCTCATAATCTATGAAGGCTATATATAGGGGTTCAGTATACTTTAGCACACTTATGTATCAGCTCATTGATCGTGTGAATATGGTCCATTGTTTAATAACCTTTACCGAACCCTGCTTGTTCTTGAGGTTGACTTAAATTTAAGGTTGCAGAAATTCTGTTAGCGATTACCTTGGTAAGTACCTTGTAGACGACTGACAGTAAGCTGATCAGCCTGTAATATTTCAGGTCCTTCATGTCACCCTTCTTATGGATTAGGATGATGTTCGCGTTCTTCCAAGATTCCGGTACACTTGCGGTCATTAGGCATTGCGTTTACAGGTCTGCCAGTTTTTCAAGTACAATTTCTCCGCCATTCTTGAAGAGGTCTGCTGTTATCTGATCTTCACCATGCAGGTGCTTTGCCCCCTTTCATTTCTTTCAGAGCCTTCCTTACTTCTTCGGTCGTTGCTCGTGGGATATACAGTGGGATATACAGTGGGATTGTATACAGGAGATACACAATCTCCTCCGAACAACTTTCTCGTTTGGCATTATCCTGAATGACCCGGCTACTATATAGATCCCTATAGAACTTCTCGACCACTGTGACTATTTTATCCCTATTGTGATGACATTGCCTTGCCTATCATTAAGTGCATACATCTGATTTTTCACCGCGCCAAGACGCCTCTTCACTGCTTACAGGCTACCTCTGTTCTTTGCAGCATGCTCGATCCTCTCCATATTATACTTCCGTATGTCAGCTGTCTTACGCCTATTATTGTTTAACTTCGAAAGCTCCGCTAGTTCTATTCTGTCAGCTGGGGTGGGGATTGACATGGTTTGCCGTTTCCTAATTAGATCTTTCGTCTCCTGGGACATTTTACCAGTATCCTGTCTAGCCATCGTGCCCCCGACATCTTCTGCACACTCCGTGATATTGCGTGTAAGATTGTCGCTGGCTTCCTGTGTCTTGAGCTCGGCTTCCTGGGTAAGAGCTGAATATCAATTCTGCAGCGCGATCCTGAATTCTACTAAGTTACGCCTTACTCTAAGCTCATTAATCGGCTTCTTTCGTACTAGCTTGCTACGATTCCTCCTGAAATATAGCCTAATTCGAGATCTTACCATACAAGGGTCACTACACCTTACCCTTCCGAGCACTTCCACATCCTTCACGACGCCAGGGTTATCGCATAATATGAAATCTATTTCATTTTTATGTTCGCCAATCGGGCTCCTCCACGTCCACTTCCGCCTCTCCCGTTTACAGAAGAAGGTATTCATTATGCGTAGGTTATTCCGTTCTGCAAACTCAACTAGTAGATCCCCCCTGCTATTTCTACAGCCCAGACCATAGTTCCCAACTGCCTTGTCTCCAGCCTGATTCTTGCCTACTTTAGCATCGAAGTCCCCCATAACTAGGGTATACTGTTTTTACTTCAGCCATTGCCGATTCCACATCTTCATAGAAGCGTTCCACTACCTGGTAGTTGTGGCTGGATGTGGGCGCATGGCCATGTACCACCTTGAGCTTGTACCTCTTATTGAGCCTAATTACAAGATCTGCTGCCCTTTAGTTAATGCTATAGTATACTTCTATGTTGCCAGATATGCTTTTATTTACTAGAAATCGCACTATCAGTTCTCTTCTGTCCCCTAGACCACAGTAACGTAGGATGTGTCCATTTTTCAGCACCGTAAAGGCTTCACCTGTCCTCCTAACCTCACTAAGCCTTATTATATCCCATGTAATGCTCTTTAATTCTTCGAACAACACGTCTAGACGCGCTTCACTAGATAAGGTTCTCGTGTTAAACTTTGCCAGGTTCAGATTCCAATGGCGGCCTGTCCGGGTCCAGGGATTCTTAGCACCCTCTGCTGCGTCACAGGTCTGACCACCACCGTGGTAAATGGCTTCGCAGCCACAGGAAGCTGAGGGCCGTGGGTTAATAGGCATATTCATGGGAGGTTTTTGGCCGTTACAACATTAGGGTGGCCAATCCTGTTCTGGTGAGGGAGTGCGTTACCGGCAATGGTCGCGGGGGTCAGGCCGCACCCCAAGCCCCATTCAGCAAGTCCATCAATACTCGGATTTTTTTTTTAATCCGGCGGGAATTCTATGGCACCGGGATTCAAACCACGGCCCTTTTGCAAGGGAGGCGGATGCTTTACCTCTACGCCACCGCTGATAATGAATCGGGTAAAACAACTCCCTTAACCCCGTGTCACCGCCTACGGCTTGCACTGCAGAACTTAAGCCCCCTTGCAGGGAGTGGCGTCTGCACGGTTGAGGGGCCTATGCTAAAAGACGATCGGCCCGAGCGTGTACGGGATCCTCGCGTTCCATGGCAAGCTATCTCCAGCTTAGCCGCTGTCAGCAGATGTCGCCAGTATGCTTCGGTGCCGCGCGCTCCCTTGCCCTACACAAGCATGACGCACACTGCACCTTGAGAAGCTTCTTCCACTTACCATGGCCAGGATCACGCTGCTCGAGACCATCCGTACTTACCTCCAA
This sequence comes from Haemaphysalis longicornis, assembly GCF_048455015.1. Lineage (NCBI taxonomy): Eukaryota > Metazoa > Arthropoda > Arachnida > Ixodida > Ixodidae > Haemaphysalis > Haemaphysalis longicornis. The sequence goes on from NW_027526203.1 coordinate 77,044,263, forward strand.
AGGCGGCTTGTGTAGACACCGTGCAGCGAACTGACGCCGCTGTCCCGTTGTGACGCAGCAATTTCCCTAATAATGCTTCCTGTAGCCACGATAGGCGTCGATAAAGGTGGGGAATTTCTCAAACATTTATCATCCACATCCTTCAGCGTGTCATGCGAACGACGTACGGGACTGACACTGATGCAAGGCGTAAAGAAAGACACCCATGATTAATGCATTGGTTCCTCTTTGCCTTTTTCGTTATAGATAACCTGATTGGTCGGCTACTGTGTCAGCGAATAATGTTTTGTTATCCGCGCCACTGTTCGTTTATCTCGGCTTTAGTGGTGTAGTGGCAAATGCAAGGGCATTTAGTGGCAAAAGTGGCAAAAGCAAGAGCATTTTCAACCTGAGGCACTACAGTCGAAAATCGCGCAAATCCGCAAAAGGCGCTGCTGTAGAATACCTGAGGGGAAAGTGTAGTGAATAAGTCACCGCCTTTCACTCGTTGTGCCTGGGTTCGGATTCTCGCGTATGCCAAGATGTTTTAGAAACAAATGATCACGGAAGAGACTAATGGCTGTGTGTCAAACACCTACTGATTGAATCCTTAGAGGCATAAATGGCTGCAAATATTTTTGGAATAGAACATCAATGGTATCTTCTTTCGATCAAGCGCTGAAGCGGGGAATAGGCATGGTATGGCGGTTGTACGCTTTCCATAATTTCTCTACTGCCCTACCGAAAGCAGCATACTTGTAATAGTGAACTGGATTATTTCAAATTTACTACAATTTTGGGGACATTGCTAACGTGCCTCCATTCTCGCATTGAAAAAAAAAAGAGGTGAAGAGTAGCGGACGTCAACTCGGCAACGCTTTGTAACGCGGCAACATTGGCTCTGTGCACACATGTACATTCACGGACAAATGAAATGCGCACACGAAGATATGAACCAGAACACACAAATAACGCGATTTCTTTCCATGCATGTTAAAATGACGCGCGGGGGAGTTGCAAAAACGAAGTAGGGAAATGTGGTTCTCCGAATGTACCAAGGGCTCGCCATAATTGAACCTCAACAAAGAGTATTTGTCAGTTTTGCTTGTTCTGGTTCATATTTTCCGTTTCGCATTTGCTTTTCCCATGCCTGTACGCATGCAGACTACTGAGCCCTTTCTACATCGCGTTGCAGGCACCAGCAATCTTGGCAACCAAGCTCCCCACATTTTTTAAAAATTTGTTCCTTGAAGGACACAGCCACCCGAGTTATGATGGTCTCTGCCGTAGGAAGGAAGGAGGGTGCGGGGGTCGCCCAGTTTCCAGAATTTTTTAGTTTCCTCGGTGATGCAGGGAATACAGGAAAGCCCAGCCTAACGACGACCGAAACCTACTTTTTCTCTTGAAAACGATGCAACAAGCTTAGAGTTATTCGACGCATACTTTCGCCACAATTTGATAAGTCATCGTACAACATGTTCGTGTTAGTTGCGCAAAAACATATCTGTGGTCAAAGAGCGCCAATAAAATAAATTTTCCTTAATAAATACGAAAAGTAAAGCGATTACGTTACTTGAACACGCGACCAAAGTTTTTTACGTTAAAAAATAAGGTCTCGTTCATTTTTGTGCTTCATATTTGTTTAGTATTTCTCCTCATGTTCGAAATCTCCTTTTATATGCTACACCTTGCTTGCGCCCCCCGTTTTAAAAATTTGCTTCGCTATCCCCTCCCACCTTACGCTTACAAATGCCTCGCTAACCCTTCCGCATTACGCTTCAAACGCATCGCGCTTCCAACCCATCTGGAACCTCTAGAGCCGCTAAAAGCAAGCACGCAAACAAACAAATGCACCCAACAAACAAACGCAGAACCACGAACGCCTCGCTGTATAGAACGCCTCGCGCTAGACTAGTGGTTAAGGTGGGCATTTCCTTAAGGCGTCTTGACGTGAGGGAATAGAAAAGTATATGAAATTCTAAGGTAATACTGCTCCGCTGTAAAACAGTAGGAATTATGCTGATCTCAAGTCGATTTAAAATAAATTTTACGTCCGTCCGACGCATGTACAAAAAAAGGAAATTGTTCTACGCCGATATTTGAACCCATGAACGCAGATGAACCCATTACGCCATGAACGTCCCCGCAGGTGTTGAAAAGAGGCGTCCCTGGCGCATTTCCCTATGTCTGGCTTCAACTTGAGGAGCCACTTTTACCACAGTTACAATGTTCTAGTTTGCTGCATCTCGTCTCTTGTAATGACGTTACACTAGATGCCTTTTTCAGTGATTTAACAACATGGTGGTACGAGATAGTTGGTACTTCATTATAACCAGCGCTGATATCCCACGTCCTGTGTTTTCTCTGCTGCCCCTAACGGAGTTCGTGTGGGCGCCGGCGGCTTAAGTAGGGGTAATCATGGCTGTTAGTCTTTTGGGGAGGGCGCGGATGCTTACGTGAATTGAGTGTTATAACAGAGGCTGTGATGTGCGTGGCATCTCCCTCAACAGGAATGACACCCTTACCAGCACGATATAGAAAATGGTGCTGCTCCTTTGGCGGCAAATATGAGCGTAACGTTCATAATGCCTGTGCAGCAGCATCGGAACATCTTCCGGAGCTGCGCTTTGTCTTTTTTTCTCACAACCCTCCGCCGACCTCCTCCAGCACTGTTTCCCTTTCTCGGCGCGCCATCCTTATTTTTGTACCAAACAACGCCCATGATTAAAGCATAAAGACGTAAGGCTTTTGGCTGAACGTTTCATTTCTCTGAATAGCCATCAGAAAGCTTAATGAGCCATAGCTAATATTTTTCCTTCAGGAAATATAACGAACTCAAGTTCCACTTACTGGATACTATCTCTAACAACCACGACAATGAACTTTAAAACTTGAAACATCCATGGAAAGCGCTCTGTGTTTACAAGGATTAGTAAGTCTTCAATAATTCCTCCTTTGTTTGTTTTTTCACAACTTATTACCAGAATCCTGTTCTCTGCACCACTGTAATAGCTTCCCCATTTTGTTTCCCCACGTGGTGATCATGAACATATCGTCGGAATAATACATTGCCACGCTGGGACATCTTTTCTTTTCGATTATTTATACCATGGACATAGGAGGTCTGGAACCACCCTCCAGAAAAAACCGCTGCCCTTGAAGAACCCTCAAATATCCAAGGAACTTTAGTTGACGCTGTTTCATGTAACATGTACCTTGGTCCTTTTGTATTGTATTTTGTTTAATTTGACCGCACTCCTGTCTGTAAAGCCTCTAGCCTTGTGGGTAAAACAAATAAAATGAAATTAAAAGCTGGCCATTGTCGTTTCCAAACATTAAGGGTTGGTGCCACCGATTGCGTTTTTTCTTGGAAGGTGGATTAGAGTGCAGACAGTAAATAATGCTGGAACGCAGTACATAATTACGCGAGATCACAACAACGGTTTAAAGAGGTGTTAAAACACGTAATGACTTCACTTAAATGTGCCTATTAACATTGGGGCTGCAATGTTAGTGCAGTGTGTCGCTTTGTTCACATCAGCCGGGATGACGCTGCTTCGAAATGTTCGTAGTGATTGAGCAATCACCCCAGCGAGCCACTCGTTCTGGCGCCGATACTACAAATCTGCGCGCTTTTTGTTATGTGCTGACTAGTTGCTGCAATGAGGCTGCGGCTGGTTTTAAAACCGCCTGAGACACAAATCGTTTGCAAAAACGCAATCCGCCTACCTGCCCGCGTTTCGTGCTACACTGATTTCCGCTGCGCGCTTCTGGTCTCTTGGGGCAGCACGGTTATAATGACGACGTTCTAAAGCGCAGAAATACCCCAGGGACACACCGCTTTCTTGCAAAAATCCTAACCAGCCCCTCCTCTACCACGAAAGGTGGTGCACGCGAAGATTTACAACCTTTTGAAACCGTAAAACAATCCCTTTTTAAATCCCTGTCAAAGCGAATGCCCAACCCCTGCTTGCCGAACCCTTCCAGTGACGCTCTTTTGTTTCGCCTGACTTTCCAATTTCCGAAACTAAGGATTACCTCGCCGAGCACGCTGACGTTCTTTCATGACTGCCTGCTGATCGGCAGAGCGGAACCTGTGCCGAATACCCATGGCGCGCCTGGGCTTGAACAAGCTAACCTCCATTTTCTTTCTACTGAGCGAGGGAGCTCGTGTGATTGCCTGGGAGTGAGGCGTGATCCGGCGGGCCTTTGTGGCAGCGGGACAATTCCGGCCGCGGGCTGCTGGTCAGGAGGAAGGAGTGAAGAGAGTTTTGGCGAACGAGGCCAACAGCGTTACAGACGGCGACATGAGTCAGGCCTGGTACGACGTCGCTTGCCCCTTTCCCTTGACAACGCCTCTTGCACGCTGAATTCTCGTTTTAAAGACGGTCCGCTTTATTGGGGTACTTCAACGGGAAAATTTTGGTCTGTCTGACTGTCTGTATGCCTCTCTGTCCGTCTGTCATTAGATTCAGCCAGCCGGCCAAATTGAATATTATCTGCGCAATAGCCTTATATACGCACATCGAAATCTGCGTCTAAGTCACGTGTTAATGTTCATACTTGTCAACATTGTTGAACAAAACAAGATATTACGCAAATGTAAGCCCGAAAATCAATACATCAGTGATATTGGCAGTGTTCCTTTATTAGAAAATTTACGGATGTGTGGTTTTTGCGATAGCAAATAAAATACTACATCAACTGCAAAAAACGGTCGCCTGCTGTTGCCCACGCTACCTGGCGGAATCCTAAAAATCAAACGGCAACAGCAACGAAAGGTTCCAATAGATAGGTTCCGCGTTCCGCTTGGAACGCTCATGGAGTCGGGCAACGTAGTTCTATAAATGTTTAGTATGCTGCTTCGATTCACGCGCGTCTCCGCCGTACGGCAGAGCTGGCATAGGGGCACCCGACTTGGAGCAGTGGAACGCAGTAAATTTAAATTGACTTGACCAAACCTCTGGTGTGTAATCTTGGGAGGAAGGAGACGGGAGGGGAAGAACATGAGAGGTGAGCGGGAAAGAAAAGGGGTGCATTTACTTTCCAGAACTGCCAGTCGACTCTCGTCTTTCGTCGACATTTTAAACTAAAGTAGCAGATACGCGGCCAAAATTTTTTCCAACGGACGGTCGCAACGAAGGTGCACCGTGCACCTCATCTGCACTCCTAGAATATATTGTGGTTCAACTTCACCACTAGGCACTTGGTTTAATTAACTCGTTCAGCCAATAGAGAAAATTCTTCGAACGACGATATGAAGCTTTAGTTATCTGAGAAGTTCGGCCTGCGCCGTGGCGCCACGCAGTACAACGACGTTCTGCATTGCGCAGTGTCCCAGCGCAGACGAGACCTCTCAGTTCAAATATAGCTCCACATCTTCATTCGACGACTTTTCTTTATTGGCTACCCGCCGCGGTGGCTCAGTGGCTAAGGCGTTGCGCTGCTGAGCACGAGGTCGCGGGTTCGATTCCCGGCTGTGGCAGCCGCTTTTCTGATGGAGGCGAAAAGCAAAAACGCCCGTGTGTACGAGATTTCGGCGCACGTTAAAGATCCCCAGGTGGTCAAAATTAATCCGGAGCCCTCCACTACGGCGCGCCTCATCGCCTGCGTTGCGTCGGCGCGTTAAACCCTACAATCAATCAAATCTTCTTTATTGGCTGAAGTGATTGGTCACTGGAGTGGATTTTGGTGAAGCTCAACCACGGCATGTGTAGTTAGTTGTCAAAACCGGACGTACACTTATCCGAATCAGCGCAAGGGCGCTGCAGAAACGCCTTTCAAGCAGCACAGTTGGAGGACTTGCGTTCATTTTAAAAACTCAGGGTGCCTGGATAAGCTATTCAAGTCGGTGAAAGTGCTCCCTTGATTCCTCAACTGCCTAGTTAGTGTGCTCTGTACTGAGAAAAACCCTGATTAGACGTTGCAAGAAAAAAATTGCGCCCACCTCCGCGCGAGGGGAACCCTGTATAGATGCGACGCATCGTGGGGTTCACTTGGTGTTTCCGTTGGATTGATTCTGAAATCGTGTGAAACGTGTCGGGAACGCGTATGATTATAATGTTTTATGATTATTTTTATGTATTATTGGCCAATCTTGGTCAATCTCATTAAGTGGTATGCTTAGGGCTTCGCTGTCGCAACGACGTTTACTCCATCATTGTTGCGGTAAGTGGGGGATTCTTTTCTTTTATTTCAAGTGTTAATCATTGCCCCATCATGCGTTGTATCAGTAGCATCTAGACGTAGTTTGAATGAGTCAAGGATATAAGGCGCGTTCGTAGCATTTGATTCTGTCTCGTTTTTGTGGCGCAGTGGAAAGAGCACCATGTACCTCGCGTTCCGCCCACAGGGTCGTGTGATCGAAACCGGGCGCGGCTAACTATTATTTTTTTTATAGTGTAGGGGGAGGGGTGTGGACGGATAACAACGCCGTATGGAGGGACAAGGCGAGTGAATGAGATGCAGTCGCATCTAAAATTATCAAGCCGGATACAGGTAAAGTTTTAGCGAAAACATGCATGTGCCGTCCATTTCAATTGTTTGGATAATTGATAACAGACTACGCCACGAACTTTGGGGAAAGAATAGCTGCGCGCAGGGGTGGGATCGCTGATAGGTTCACTAGTTCGCAGCAGGCTGGGTGAATTCCACCACTTCCTCTCGGCTGACCCGTCACGCTATATCGGCCAATGATTCGCTGCTTCCTGACTGCTTGACTAGGACGTACGCGATTGAGTTGGTGGCCATTGATTTTGGGGGGATTGTGCATGCAATGTTTATTGATACTTGCTATGCGTTTCCTCGCAGGACGCAACCACCGCCGTTTATGCCTCACATGCTGTCACCTTTTCAGAGCTTTTAGAGATAAGATCACGAAATATGTACAGACGCTCTCATAGTGCCCGATGTGCATCAAGATGGCCGTTACATTGCTGTCGGTACAAGCTGTATGTACTGATGTACAGGACTTGAGATCTTTTGCTCGGTAGGCCCGGCTGCTGGAGAAACGGGAGGAAGCAGTACATTGTGTGCGAGGGCGGTGTAACTCAAGAAAATGCCTGAGGCGTTTCTGTTGGATAGCGCCAAGCTGCGTAAAAGACCACGCCTACACCCAAGCACGACATACCGCGAAGGCCCTTCAAAGGAAAGGGCAGTTATATACACTTCTGTTGTACACAGCATTTGCGAAGTATCACTGGCGAGAGGAGATCTGGGGCTCCAGCTGTTGCCATGAAGTGCTCGTGAAATGCCTCTTTTATATTTGGAAGTGGTTCGTTTAGCAAAGCGATTATTCTAGAAACATGCGACACATATGTGCTCGACAGCGAAAGGCGAGTGTCCATCCCTTTGCACTGATACGGCAACGGGTGCCCTACCAACGATTTTCAAACCAGCACATGCTGCTTCGTCGGTATTTGCGCCTCGATTTGGCTGTGAGCACGCATAAAGCCAAAATTTATCCTGTGCATCCGGATCTCGGCAGTGAGCCTACCGGTCATTTTGCGAGCGCGCGTATCCAGTAGCCCTCAGCGAACTGCCCACAGTGACGTGCTGTTTGGCTACTCTCATATGGTGGCTGGGCGGCCTCGCTGCCGACATCAATCAGGTGACCACTACACTGCATTAACCAGACATTTTCTCTTCGGGCCCTACATGTTTTGATCACTCTTGTCACATCACACACGTAGGAAGAGTGAAAGAGCAAGCCTCGTGCTTCAACAGCAACGCCAGCCATACCAGCTCACAATCGTTGTGCACAAGCAGATATTTTGCATAGCTGAAAGGTGTTGTGGATCGCCTCCGAGTGTGTCACACCTCTACTACATTTAAACGGACTTAGGCGTGCCTTCTGGCCCATAATACACAACGTGCACCTACCCCAGCGGTACTACGACGTGACCTGGGTGGGGTTCAGCACGCGGTGGCTGAGATGGATGGCGCTCTCCGCTTTCTTACACTGCTTTTTCTCTCTGTATCGACCTCGAACGAGACCCCACCATCCCCCCTCCCCTCCCCACACGCACACGCACGCGCACGCACACACGCGCACGCACACACGTACACACGCGCACACTCGCGCGCACACGCACACACACACGCGCACACTCGCGCGCACATGCACACATACACGCACGCACACACACACACGCACTCACGTACGCACACAAATCAAAATGATGTTAGGAGAGAGGTCAGCACAATACGTCTCAATTATTGACTTGTGTTTTATTCATTGAATGTTAGAATGAGGAGCGTCTGCGAGGAGCAGTGGTGGTAAGTACCCGAAGCTCATATTACCATTTATATTGTGCAGTCCGCATTGGGCATTTGCGTATTTCCCTAGTAAGCAGAGCCCTCAACCAAGCAAAATCGTCGTGCGGTCTTCGGTGCCACGCCAATAATTTTCGAAATTACAACACGATGTGTGGCAATATGGCTAAATATTTTTTTTATTTTTTGAAAATAAAGGCCGTCACGCGTCGCATGTTTAATACCCTAGTATTGCTGGTTATGCACAGTGTACCAGTGGGTAAACTTGCTTACTATACGCTACGTGGAATCACTGGTGTCCGCATTGCCGACCGCACGAATTGGAGGCGTTGTATGGAACAGAAAAAACCGGCCTCCAAAGTGTGCTTTCTCTGCGAAAAGATGCTCGTAAATTGCCCAAAGTACCAAAGGATACGGTGAGCATTAAAGGATGAGCATTCACAGAACATCTGCAATGACCAGCTTTATTAAGACGGAAAGATTGGGCTGCCTGCTCTTAACTGTCAGCAATGAAGTAGCGACGTATAGCAGGATTAAAATGTAATGAAAAGGGGCCTGTTACTCGTGCAGAAAAATGTACTAATGACTGCGCAGAGTCGATGATAATAGTATTTTACGTTTTGTTGTCAACAAAACAAGCCTAAAGCACCATTACAGTTTCCGAAAAGGAGGCGGATTGATAGGGATTGGGACTATAGGAAGTATGCCAGTCAATGATGAATGCTGTTTTAGTAAAGTTAATCCTAATATGAAGTATGTACTCAGTTCAAACCCTTCCCACATTATCTGGGTGATCACATCTTTTCTGGTTCGGAGGCATGGATATTAGACCCTCAGAGGGATGAATGAAAGTGCCTATGGAAGCTATTGGGTGCTTCGCTGTGGGAAAGTTGGTGAAGCACCAAGGACAACTCGAATTTTAAAAAACGAGAAGAAAGAGGTCCGTTTACTGTGTCGGTTTTACTTCCTTGGCTGTGCTTGGCGGTTGACCGAGATTCTCAGATTCAGAGAGATATTCGGGAAAGTTCGGGCAATACATGACCTACGTAGAGCCGTGGGTTGGTGGCTTGATGTGAATCCTTATGCTGTAGTTTAAATTCTTCAAATATAAACTGGATGTATCATATCTGGTCCGGTTTGAATAAATCCACATTGTAGTCATAGACGACGATCACCGGTGTTTGTTGCACGTGCTTCTCGATATTACGGCACCTTTTCTCACTTTATTTCGTCTATTACGCTCGCTGCAGGGTTCCTTTCGATCTGTCTTTAAGGTACACAGCTTCTCTGTTTGCAGTCCTCACTATGCATTGACCTCCAACAGCGTCACTAAAAAAAACGACCCCTAGTGTATTTTGCTTTTCATGGGTGATGCTTGAAGATAGCAACTTTTCTATTATGGGGCATGAATTTTCTGGTATAAGCAAATCACTAAAGCGTGCCTGCAATAGCGTGGTATTCCCCAGATGATGGTTTCTTTTCGCGGGCAAAAAATAGTGCAATTCTTGTCATATACAACGTCGCTCATAAACGCAAGGTTATGAGCAAACAATTACAGAAACACCTTAGTACTCCTTTAATGTAGTGAACACGAAATTGTTGCTGTTCACGTTTCGAGCGTGCAATCTTATTATTATAAATTAGAGGCAAATTAGTGTCGTCTAAAGATTGTCGTTATTCTTCTTCTCTTCACGCCTTTTAACGCCTTTACTACCACTATTCGCAATGGCATCTGCATCCAAAGAAGGCATTTCCCGAGAACATTCTTTCCTACTCTCCTCACTGCCACTTATGTTTCAGGATCGTTAAATTTTCTCACGCAGACTTCAGTACATTTTTCTAACACACGTTTATAGATCAAAGGTCACAACTCATTCACGAAGTCGTACTTCGGTCAGCTAGATTCATCGGACCGTTGTGGTGTTGGGGGTCACGTCGCAATTCGGACGGGCCGGGTACGTGTCCCACACTGACAAATATTTACCAGATTCTATTTTTACCTGAAACATTTTATTTTTTCAACGGATCTTCAGCGAGAAAATTTCCGCAACTAAATTATTCTTTGACCTATTTTCATTTTTTGAACAATCCTCCATCTATGTCTTCCGGCATTCATCGGCTACCTTATGGACCATCCGGCGGTAATTTTGTGTGGCATTAATTCCCGTCAAAAACGCCACATTTCAATATATCCAGTTACCTAACGTTTTAACATTAACACAAAAAGCTGAAAAATGTGCGCCTTAGAACAGTTGTCCTGACTACTCAAAATATGCTGGAACAATATCAGCGTATTACTTGCATGAACTATCAATTCTAAACGGCTGTTTCTGACCCCATGTTTTCTTACTATGCTGGTATGGTTTTATGTGGACTGAATCTCTTGGCTGTAATATTCTTGTGTTATGCACGCCCATGGCTCAGTAGTTATACTGGTTAATTGGTCATTATTATGCCCCAGGTTACGTGCAATGAACCTAACTTTAATGAAGTACTGCAGGATTGTTTATGGCATTTCACTGATTCAAGGTGCTGGCCACAGAAAACGTATCCTTAAATTTTTTGGACGCCCGAGCCACCTGTTTGTGTTATGGGTCACTTCAACTATAAGTACCATATTTAATGCAACACCTGCCCTATGCGTAAGACACAAAAGCCTCAAAAGACACAAAAATAAAGATACAAAAACAATTTGCGGAAAAATTGTTTTCGTCCTACATCCAATGAGGAAAATTACCATGTACATGACATATGCATTACAAAAGCTTCAATCATCAGTAGGTGAGGCTGTTTTATACAACAAAGATTTACAGAAAATGCGCCACTCAATTTGGCTACGCTTCAATACTTTGAGGATTAAGGAGAATCTTCCTTACCATGCCCCTACAGTAACCCAAGTCTCCGATTTGAAACTTCAAGAAGTACCCCATATTTGCAAAACCAAATAGTTTAATATGGCTTTCCCCGCACAGAGTATATTGAGCTCTAAAAGTTTTGTTTTTATTAAAACGTCTTTACTTAAACACTTCAGAAAGGGCAAAAAAGACCTAGAGCAGATTTGCAGTTTATGAAGGTGAAAAGTTGATCTGTTTTACCTGGAATTCACAAGAGCTCGCCCCGACAAGGACAATAAACAGTACCTGACTACTTCGATACACAAAAATGAGCTGTGGAGATACTATGCGCAGCCTGCTAGCGGGTTTTGTTTCTGCGTTTTTGTTTGGGCGACTACCTCTTCAACAAATGCAATCAAAATCTTTGTTTTGCAGAGCAAGAACTACTCGCCCTATCAAGAAACCTTAACTTGAAGTTAAGGACAACATACGGGATTTGACACTGTCAAGTAGATCCAATGTATGACGTTTGTTTTTCGTTTCCTTTTCCTTTTTCTATATTCACTCACTGCTCTATGAATTGTATAATCAATATTACATGCCTTGAAGGGGCAATAGTCATTCGTCACAGTCGTCAAGCCAGCAGCTGTTCGTCACTCCAATATTGGTTCATCAAGCTTCTACGTGAGTTTGTGTTTTAAAATAATTGGGATTATCGCTCTTAAACGACATTTTCTATACATGGCATTGACTGAAAAGTTCAGCGGGTGATGTCTTCGCTTGGCAACACTGAAAACCGCCATGTCCGCGGCGCTTTGGCAGAACCATGGTGCTGCTTGTGCCACTGCGCCCGTACCTCACCTATGAAAAAAATAACGGCGTGCGTCGTCCGCCTTATTTGAACCCGATTCTTGGCGATGGCGTCAAAAGATATATTATCAGCCGCACTCACATTATGTGGTGGCGCTCTCCTTGTCATCGAGAACTTTACATCGCCGGTGAGTGAAACCCCGGCTGCGCACGAAACACTACTACTACTATGTATGCTTTATTGGTGCAAGGGCGTCTGAGGCCTAAGAGCGTCAAGACAATGTTTGTTTTGTCACATTCGTTACTAAAATTCCATGGCGATGAATTTGATGTAATTGATAAAAATAATGTATGTGTGGGTGTAAAGGGCACTTACCCTAAAAAGCGAAGATGAAGAAGATGAGAGGTAACAATGACAATGTTTAGGTGTGTGCTGGAGGCATCATAACAGGGATGCAGTGACGTCCCTGGCACATGTTATGAAAACGCTCAGAAGCACCCTACTGGCATCGGGTGGCCCTGATGTTACACATGGTATGAGATGAGTGCTAAACATTTGATGTCAGCCACGTAGGCTAAAAGGCGCTCACTTCTGATTGCGGGTTGTTCAGATAAAAACAGTGATGGGTGTAAGGGTATCGTGTAGGCGTATAGTTTGGGGAATTGTCCTTTCCTTGCATCATGGTATGACAAGCATTCAATCAATACGTAGAGAACTATAAGTTTTCGTCCGCCCTTCTCAGAAGCTGGTGGTGGGGTCCCGCTTAAAAGATATGAGTGAGTAGCGTGTGTGTGACCTATTCTTAATCTGCATTTTGATATTTATGTGAACGTGTTCCGTTTCTTTGTGTTATATTTCTCCATGTGGGGATTTATAATGTGCAGTTTGTTTTCGATTATTTGTGTGTCCCACTGTACCTGCGAGCGCCTCCTATGCATACTTCGAACTAGTGACTTCATGTCTAGGTAGGGAACGTGTGAGATATCTACAACAGGGTGAAATGAAGGGTTTGTTGGTACATCATATCGTTTGAAAACAGCCCGGAAGACGGGTCTGAGCAAGGAATAGACGACACCTAATGATGACGCCAAGTAATGTCGTCTATTACGTGCTCAGTCCCGTCTTCCGCGCTGTTTTCAAACGATATCTACAACAGAGCGGAGAGCAGCCACAGCGGCATTCTCGTCAGTGATTTAATTACCCGAAATTCCGCTGGGCTTAGGTATCCAGCACACTACTGCAGTTTATTTTAGACCGTGGGCAAATATTATGGATTTGATAAGACGGTTTAAAATGGAGTTTCTCGTTGGTTTTTCTAAATAGAGAGCTAGCACCAGACTCAGGCAGCCTGTAAAAACAATGGAACTGTGTATTCTGGTTTTTGTAATGTGTTCCACAGTGGTTAAAATGCCGTGTGCCTTTGATGTAAAAATACTGGTATTTTTGTTCATTGTCTTTGTGATAGCATCGTTTGGGCCATGTGCAGCGCATGACACAGAATGGGTGGACTTGGAGGCATCTGTGTAAAACGTCGTGTAAGGTTATTTGTGTTGTAGGTGTAGGAAGTGCTGTAAGATGAGTTCTCTTGGGGCAGTTCTTTTGTTAATGACTCTAAAAGATAAATCACAAGAAACCGGGGCATTTCCCAAGGAGCAACAAGGTCTGTAATCGAAGTTTTGTAACTCTCGCTAATAGAAATCCCAAGCTCATCAACTTGCCCATTCACTCTCAACGAAAAAGGCATAGATATGGAGGGCCGACTGAGAAACGAGTGCATGGCAGAGGTGTCGCTGATAATGAACGAAGAAGGGTGATTTTTTACGGATGTTGTCTTCACGGCATACAATAAGTCTGTGTATAGGCGCTGGTCTTCCAGGCACCACTGGCCACACTCCCCATATTGTCTTTGTGCCGGACTCGTTCGGAAGGCTCCTGGCGAAAGGCGAAGCCGCAGGTGCAGAGCAGGGTCAAGCATTTTTAAAGTTGTTTTCAAAGCTGACCCATATACTAGGTTCCCATAGTCGAACCACGACTTCCCTAAACTGTTGTAGAGACGCAGCAGGCGGATCTTGTCTGCGCTGTAAGAGTGGAGGGATAGGAGTTTTAGGATATTCATTGCCTCTATACAGTTTATTTTGAGTAGCTGTATATGAGAAATAAATGAGAGATTTTCATCTAGCACAATGCCTAAAAACTTGAGCTCCTTCATAGGCCCAGCAATTCCACTGAGCTGGACGGTGGGCTCAGGGTGAATGCCACACTTCTTGTAAAATAAGACACATATGTGCTCTTTTAAAGTTTCAGCCTAAAGCCATTTTCGTGTGCCAAATTTACGAGCCTGTTAGTGGTAAGTTGTATCTGCCATTCACAGATAGGCAGGTTAGAGGACCGGAAACTGATATAAAAATCATCCACATAAATGGATTTAATATTGGTACAGGACAGCGCTTTTCCAAGTATGTTCATCTTAGCTAGAAAAAGTGTGCAACTAAGTACTCCACCCTAAAGAACGCCGTTCTCTTGCATATACAGTGCGTATACAGCAGCCCCAACCCACATTCTTAATGTTCGTTCAGAAATATAGCTTTCAAGGGTGTTACGCATGTTCCCACAAATACCAAAAGAATTTAGGTCCCGCAGGATTCCGTAGCGACAGGCAGTGTCAAATGCTTTTTCTAGATCAAAAATATAGACATACGATACTGCTTGTTGACAAAAGCATTTTTAACATAGGAATCAAAGGCGACAAAGTTGGTCCGTTGTGGATCTGCCCAACCGAAAGCCTACTTGCGAGCTTTCGAGAATACCATTGTATTTCAGGAAGTAAGGTAGCCTTCTGTTGATCATTTTTTCGAACAGCTTGCACAAGCAGCTTGCCAGGGCCATCGGTGGATATCTCGAAACGCAGGAGGCATCCTCTCCTGGTTTCAGCAGTTGCACAACAATAGCCAGTTTTGCATGCCTTAGGAAAGTGCCCAGCTCGCCATATTCTGTTAAATAAAAAGAGGAGAGTATTTATTGTGTCTGTATGAAGGTGTTTGATCATGGTGTACGTAATATTATCTGCACCTGGCGCCAAAGACTTGCAACCAGCCAACGCAGTCATGAGCTCGTGATGAGAGAATGGAGAGTTATAGGAGTAATTTGATTGCTTTTGTTGACTTATGGACTTCAGCTCAGTGGACTTTTTGTAGTGTACAGATGTGCTTGTGTAATGTGAAGAGCTTGAGATGTGGTCGAAGTGTTGTGCCAACGCGTTTGCCTGGACTTCTAGGGTGCCACCAGTGGTATTAACAAAAGGTAAGGAATACGTCCTTGTCCATTGAGTTTTTTATCCTATTCCAAAGCTTTCCCGTATCTGTGGAGGTATTTATCGAACTTAAGAAGGACCTCCAGCTATTGTTATTGCCGTGAGGACGAATGCATTTTCTCATGGCTTTGGCGCGCTTGATCGAACGCTACAAGGTTGACGGCAATTGGGTAACCTGCGAAGAATCCCCCATGCCTTGTTCTGTGTCTGGCGTGCTTGTCGACACTCTTATATACACCAGGGCCACCTTAGGTTACTTGTGTTACCCGAAGACTGAGGAATGAAGTTCTCTCTAGCGTCAAGCATATGTGCTGTGAGAAGCTCCAAGCTTCGTCAATACCCAAGTGTTCTATGGAAGTGTGGCAGTTGAGATTTATGCTTAAATTTATCCCAATCTGCTGCGGTTTCTCTAAACCTTTTAGTTGAGATAAGAGTGTAGGGGTCTCAGTCTAGACACCTCAGGAATACTTAGAAATGGTCACTTCCAAACGGGTTTTTCTCCATCCGCCACTCAACGAGTGGAAAAAGAACAGCAGAACAACTGCCAAGTCTGTGTGTGAGTACGTGTTGTGTGTAGTGTTATAATATGCAGGCTGTTTTTTTAAAACAAACACGCACGATACTATAAAATGTTCAATTAGGCGGCCACTGGCATCAGTTCTCCGATAACCCGAGTGTTTCTTGTTTGCATTTATGTCTCCAACTAAGATAAATGGTTCAGGAAGCTCATCCACCAAGGACTTTAATTCTGAGGTAGACAAAAGACGATCTGGGGGAATGTGTAAGGAACATACCATAATCAGCCGACCAAAAATGATAACGCGGACAGCAACTGCCTCAAGGCTGGTGAGTAGTCTAATGCATTGATCTGGGATGGATTTTTGGGTCACAATGACAATCCCGCCAGATGAATGAGCAAAGGCATATCTATCTTTCCTGAAGACAGTGTATTGTTTGGAAATGTTATTTTGCTTGGGATTGAGGTGTGTTTCTTGGAGGCAAACAATACTGGATTGTTGTTTATAAAGGAGCTCATATACATCACCTATGTTTTTAAGAGACCCCTACAGTTGTATTCAAATGTGTTTTCCACAGAAATTATGAATTAAACATAATAAAAATGTAGTTGTGTAGTTGCCTGTTTTGGTTCTTGTGTGTGAGTCTTGTTTAGGGGCTGTGATACGGGGAGGTGGTTTTTTCCGATGGCCAAAAGCTCTGCGGCGCTCATTTTGTGCGTGCGGGGCAGGTTGAGATAGCGAAACGTCCATATCCTCATCTGACAATTCAGGTGTCACCGAAACGGTGTCCTTCCCACATCCACCTGTGCATTGGTTCCTGAGGTGGCCGCAGGCTGCTTGGTTGGAGCATACGGTGCGGGAAGGGAAGGAGTACGTGTCGGGCCCCTGTGTTCATGCTCTCAATGCCCTCGGGTGTCGTGCGGGCCAATGGAGTTGCACTGGAAGAGGCCGGACCTGTGGCAACAGCGCCCTTCACCCCGTCCTCCACGGGCTTCGCAGAAGTTGCGGTGGGGTGTTCGGCTGTGGATGGCAGCCCAGCAGGAGGAAACCATCAGGGTCTCTGCTGTAGAGGGAGGCGCAGGTGGCTGCTCGGGGGGTGGGGGGGGGGGGCGGCGGGTTAAAGACAGCGACACATCAGCTGAGCTGCATTGTGTCGCAGTTCTAAGCAAACGTCACCTCAACCCACGGTGGGCGGCGTCTGCATAAGATGCAGCGGAAAACATCTTGTGCTTTTGGCGTGCTTCAGGGAAAGTGATGTTTTCGGTTACTTTGACCTGAATGATCAGTTTTTCCTTCTTGTAAGATGGGCAAGATCGTGAGTATCAAGCGTGTGAGCCACTGCAGTTCAGACACTTCATGACTCTGTTTTTGCAGTCACCAGAAGACTAATCATGCAACAGTTTTTTGCTTGTAACATTCTAGGGTACAAATCCAGTTACTTTAAAGTAGTTTCCAGTGTAGACTTTTAATTCTTTGGGCATTGTTCGCCTGGCTAGGGTTGAAAAAAGGCCGTACACGTGGACTTACTAATTATCACTCATACATGATCTTTGTTGGAGTGCATGCTTTGAACAATTTTATTTTATCCTTGCGACATTCCCATAAAACTATATTAGCAGTTGCATTTTCATAGTTATTCTCGTTTATATATACATTTATGAATAAATCAAAAGCAAAGACGGAAACATGAAACAAACAACGCAAAATTGAAGAATCGGCTTCTTGGAGATCAGGTACTGACGCGGAATGTATATGTGAGAAGTAACGTTTACAAACTTTTCGGCTGTTAAACAGTCATGCGACATTTTCACTTGCATAGAAAGAAACTGCACCATTTCTTTGTTTTTGTTGATATATTCGCGTTAGCATTTCATTTGTCTATGACTGTGCATGTGCTTGTGTTGCTATATTCCAGTAATGTACTGTAAGTTGACACATTTATTTTTATTTCTCAGTTTTGTTGCGTAAAATGCTATGCCGTCAGCGACGCGTCTTAACGGCCTTCTGAGCGTTTCCAAGCGTGCACTCCAGTATTAAGGCCACAAACTCGGCCAGATATCGGCGACTATATGCCTCGAAATTGCTGTTTATTTTTCAATAGAAATAAGTGTCAACGTTTGGTTTCCTGTAACTATATTCGCTTGAAGATGATTGTAGTCGGGAGGGGGAGTTATAGTGCACAAATGTATTAGTCGGCTTCAAAAGGTTACAGCCGGATACTCGGAGTTCTGTAACAGAGTTTGCGTGAGCACGCCAATGCATAATATTTCTTAAAATAATAAATTGCTCCCCGATATGACTCCCTGCCCGGCACCCGTGCCAGTTACTGCTACTAAAAAGAAAAAAAAGGAGGGGTGGAGCATGGCAGCGACGGAGGGCAATATCTCTAGGCGGAGTCCATAAGCTCTTCTCCGATGCCCCGAAACTTGCGCTAATGCACGCAATGCGTGCTGCCAGGCGCTAAGCTATGCCCGTCTTTTCAGCAGTCACTGCGTCGGTGGTAAATTGTGCGCGACCTGACGCTCCGACGGAAAGACAGGTCGCAGGTGCGATACTGGGCGACTTTTCTTCGCTGAATATTCAGGACTTTCGCCGCACATCAAGAAAGCGTTAATTACCCAACGCACGTGTGTTTACGGGCGGGATTTGACGTGCGAGTGCATAACGCTGTCCAGGAACGACCTTATTCACGTTGATTGCTGAGCGTAAACTTTGGCGGAATGGCGATCGCCGTAATTGGACTACACTGGCATCAAGGCTCATTAGACATCATTGTTTGCTAGCCACGGCGCGCTCGTCGAATTAAGGCTTAATCTTCGTCGGAAGCGCTAACTATTTGTTTGCGCTTTAACGATGGCTGTACCGCTACTCATTAAAGGTGGGAAGTCGGCCGCCACATCATGAATGCTTTAGCGCGAACTTCGCAACACCCAATTGATGCCAAGGCAGAAATGAATACTTTTCGTCATGCATACCGCCTTAACCGCCACTACGTATAAACACGGTTGCCTGAAGCAACCGTAGTTCAGTGTTACCACGGTTCTAGCATGCCACACAAATATTTTACTTTGTTTTTTTATTTGTAAATTTGGCATGGCGCTTTCCACAGAAATATGCGGGAGTCCGAAAGCCTTGGTGCTTATTTTATTTCTTTGCCGCTTGTGCTCCCAAGCGATGACAGTCATAAACGTTCGAACACCCTTTCCTGCGTGCTGCGTTCGAACCGCCGCACCAGACAGGTAGTATAACTGCCATTACACGCAAAAAAATCCGTTGCGTTCGGAACACCCTTCGGTTATCGTCTTGCAGAATGTGCAACAACGCCACTGCAGCTTCAATACGCCGTGTAATAGGAATATCAAAGGAGCTATTTGTTGTGTACAGGAGGGAGACAGGAAAAATAGGAAGTATTCTCTTCGGTTTAGAGAAAAAACCCAGGAAGCAAAGAATGGTTTTCATGTGACCTTCATAAAAATGAATTTGTCTGTATTTCCCTTGGGTTGCCCAAAATGTTTAATTGTTACTTTCGTTTTTGTTTTCCTTTGTGTTTCCTCTACGACACTGACAGGCTGTCTGCTTATAGTACTCCGCAGGAGAGACAAACATTATGTCTCAACATTGCGTGTACCGGGGTAAAAATACAGTGAAAATCACCATACAACTGAACACAAAAAGTCCAGATTGACTTCCTGCATTTCCTGAGAAGCCACGTCTGCTAAAAATATTTTTTAAATATCATAGGCTTAAAAGTTTTGAGTTTCTATTAATGTAAGTACACACAAGGGCAATATTACTGAAATTACATTGCCGGCGTGTTTACTGCAGACAAAGCGATGTGAGGAAGCTGAGTTTATTTTAAAAATATTTTTATTTTGCTTCACACTAACACTAAACGCTCTTTGGGTATTACGCTGCTTACGGAATCCATCAGGAATTGTACACGTACAGTGTATAGGTATAAATAAATCACAAAAATCAAAAGCAGAATATGAAAATATTTGTGTATCAACCAAACTAACCGAAAACAGGAGGCGACAAAAAAACTAGAAGATAATATGTTGTCCAAGAATTGTTTGGCCAACACGTTCACAGAGCTTGTATATGAATGTATACAAAGCTACTAATAATTATTAATTATCTGTAGAGCAGAGAAAACTGAGAAAGAATTTCGTGAAAAGTAAAACCTATACTATCCGCAAATTCTTTGGTAAGTTTAAATGCGAGATGACGTTGTTTTTTGAAGAATGAAGTGTGCCTGACATATTTGCGTTAAAAAAGCGTTGAATGAATGAAGCAGTGAATGGCCTGATATTCGGTAGATATTTCGCAGAACTCGTACTGCACGGTTCCCGGCCCATGTGTGATGGTGAGTTATTGGAGTGTATTCTATGGTAAGGTATGAAGATTGTGCAAATGCACGTAGAGAGAGAGAGAGAGAATAAATGTTCATTTAAATCAACAGGGGGGATTGTACTGAAGCTTGAAGGAGGCGTCCTCAGTCCAGAATGCCTTGAGCGCGGGCAGCATCGACAGCCCTTTGAGCTAGCCGAAGCTGGTCGACCAGGCCGGTGCTCGCCAAGGAGCTCTCCCAAAGCTCGACAGTAGAAAGTGGCAGGCTGGGGGGGAATCAGTGGGGATTGGTCACACGCTACGAACATACGGCGTGGAGTGGCGTTCCGGGTTCTCCGCAAAATAGGCAAAGCGGGGAGTTCTGGCGGTTGGAAACGTAAAGCCCGCTGGGATGGGGGAATGTATTCGTCTGGAGAGCATGTAAATGACGTTCGTGCTCTCGACGTACACATTTGTTGGGGGGAGAAAGTGTCCGACGCGACAGCCTGTAGTGCTGCGTGATCTCGGCGTAAGAGGTCACGGGCTGCATGCGCTCGGGTTCGGCAACGATGGTCTCGGCGACCGCTCGGTGGGTCAATTCTCGAGCGATGGCGTCCGCCGCCTCGTTTCCAGGGATATCGTGATGTGCCGGAGCCCATAAAATCCTGATAAGCCTCTTCGGGGGCTGCTGCTGGATAATGTGTAGCTTTGTTGTGTGCAGGCGTCCCATAGCGAAATTTTGACAACCTGCTGCGAGTCAGTGACAATGACCGCTGCATTAGTTTGTGCGACGGCAAGGGAGATGGCCACTTCCTCCGCTTGTGTAGTATTGTCTCCGGCAAGAGAGAGGCTGCAACGGGGCTTGTTTTCGACGAATACGGTAGATACCGTTGCAGACCTACCAGACGCCGCGTCCGTATACGGTGTTATTGGTAGATTGCCATAGATCTTGTACATGGCTTTTGCTCTGGCTTCCCTCCTTGCGACGTGGTGCACGTGGTGCATATTATGGGGCAGGGGGTATACCTTGATGTTTTTACGGACTTCGTGCGGTAGGTTTCCCGTGTGTGCAGGCGGGTGGTCGAGTGGAGCGGAGAGCCTCAGGCGTGAGAGGATAGCCCTCCCCGTTTCCGTTAACCCCAGCCTCGCTCTTTGGTTGGTGAGATTAGCCTCAATTAGCTCATCGGCAGTGTTATGAATGCCAAGCCGAAGAAGTCTTTCAGTGGAGGTAGAAACCGGAAGTCCGAGTGCTTGTTTATATGCCTTGCGGATCATCGTGTTGACCTTCTGTGTCTCTGTGATGCTGAGCAGAGTGTAGGGTAACACTTATATAATCCTCGACACGACAAAGGCCCGGACGAGCCGAAGCAGGTCCACCTCTCGCATGCAACGGGTTTTTATGGCGATCCGGCGTATTATGTGCGTAATGTGATCGGTCGTTGTCTTGATTTTGGCAATGAGTAGTGAGTTGGCCTTGCTTGCTTCAAAGGTCATTCAGAGAATCTTTATAATCTGAGATGGAGTGATGGTATGGCCATCCAACTTGAAGCAGATGGTGGGTGTGCCTAGGACATGTTTCTGGCGTGGCGAAACGACTACCAACTCCGATTTTTGCGGAGCGCAGCAGAGGCAGCACGACTTCGCATACACGGTTACCGCATCCGCTGGTTCTTGCAAGCGATCCCGCATTGCCCAAATTGACCCCGCGGACGTTCAGATGGTAATGTCATCCGGTCTTGATGGGAAACAATGTTTGAAGGTTCAAAGATGACGTTAGTACTAAGAGGAATCATTGCGTAGTTATCGAATTATTTTAAAGGAGATTTATTATCACGATAGGGTAAGGATTCAAGCTCGATGCGACTTTATAATGCTTCGTTACACTGAATGTCACCAATTAGCGCAAAAAACGAAGCGTACAGCAAACCCGTAAGCTGGTTACTAGGCGTGCTGAATAAGTATCCTATGTGACTCGTGTTCTCTATTTTATGTTTGCATAAGCGGTACGTTAGAGGAAGGGGAGGGACAGTTATCAGACACAGGTACAAGGTTAATCAGCTTTTTACACGTCGACTTCAGAGGAATTGGGCATGTGCTTATTGCATTTATATTACATTAAACAATGCCATGGCCAGGGTTAGGGGTTATATTGCGTTGTACTTCGCAGTCATTAGCAAGTATTTTGATTTTAGATATTATATTGTTCAGTGGATGAAAATATAAATTTGGGAAATGCCCTGTCGGAAGGACACTTCCCTGTTGTGCAGCTGATGTTAAGGTTGCAAGAGGGTAGTGATTGATAACTGATGTAAATTTCACCCTGTCAAAAAGTGACGCGATATACATACGGTTGAAACATATGCGTTTATTGCGAGTAAACTCATGGTCAGAGACTGGGTAGAGCGCTATTGAGAGGCCTTAAAGGGTAATTGCAACTACTTTACTGAAGACTATAGAAGTGCGCAACTTTTGCCACCTTTCAGCCGTGCCGTATAACGCGCATGCGCAATGAATGATTGATTGATTGTGGGGTTTAACGCGCCGACGCAACGCAGGCGATGAGGCGCGCCGTAGTGGAGGGCTCCGTTTTAATTTTGACCATTTGGGGATCTTTAACGTGCGCCGTAATCTCGTACACACGGGCGTTTTTGCTTTTCGCCTCCATCAGAAAAGCGGCCGCCGCGGCCGGAAATCGAACCCGCGACCTCGTGTTCAGCAGCGCAATGCCTTAGCCACTGAGCCACCGCGGCGGGTATGCGCAATGAATGTTAAAATGGGGAAGATAATAAAGGCAAAATACATGGCACTGTTTTTTTAGAAATATGTTACTAAAACCAATGCTATTCGAAGAAGGCGGTCTTAAGAATAGCCAGGACAGCAATAGAGGGACAATAAATGCGGAAAAACGTTTTAACTCAAAGAGTACGCGTTTTGTACGTTTCAGCTTTATTTTCATCATCAAACATGCCTTGTTTGCTTAGAGAGAGAGAGAGAGAGAGAGAGAGTAAACTTTATTGAGCTCGCCAACTGTGCTGCTTACCCGTCGGCCGTGAGCCCTTGGGTACCTGGAAGCGTCCTCAGCCAGCTGGGCCGTACAGAGTTGATCTTCCTGGCTAGATCTGAGCAGCATGGTCTTCCACTTCTCCCTGTTAGGGATTCTACGGCCATTAGTGATTGCCTGCAGACATTACCAAGACATGTGCGCTTGGCCCGCACGTTCCTGACATCCATGACACTCGGGTTAGTGGCACCATGGGAAGCAATAGCTATGCAGAAGTGTGTTTCAATAAGAACGCGTCTGTAGGATTCGCCATCCCTCCGACCCCAATCAGAAGCATTTCTGTACCTTATTATGCGTTTTTTTCTTAATTTGCTATCGTAAACACCAACGCAACGTATACGTATACAACGTATACAAATACCAACATTTTGCCGCAATTGTGCCTGAGGTATTTTTTTTGCGCTGAATAATACGAACATGTATGACTTCCGCCGGCACTTTTAGTACTTTGGAACGGTTTTGCCTATATACACTTCTTTTCGACGATTTTTTTTTCAAATGTTGACAGGAAGTTTGAAACGAGGAACAGACAGACATGCAGACCAAAACAGTCGCGGTTAACTAGCCCATGAAGGCTTTAGTCTTTAAAGGGGCCCTGAAGGAAGTTTCGCCGATACAAGAGTATTCGAATTTTCAGGTAAATCAATGTCCCAGTTATGACATCGTTCAAGAATTTAGTTGAAGCGATTATGAAGTGCCGCTATTGCAAATCCAAACATCACATTTTCGCCCGCGCCGCCATTCTTCCTCGTTTCGTCCACCTCCTTTCACCGCGCGAGCGTGACTGCACATCATGCCTCGATTCTAGATGATGTCGGCAAGAACACCCGGTTGGAGGCGTCGTCTGCTACTGCAATATTCTGCGCCAGAGCATCGTTCTGGGTCGGCGCCGTCAGACGTTCTGTGTTCCGTTTTGGCGGCTTTTTATCATTTTGCTTATGAATCCCTCATCCTGCTCACGGCCGGAAAAGTTGACGGAAGAAATGGAACGGCAATTTTACACCACGCCGAAACACCTTGCGAAAAAAAAGAACGACCCTGTCACCGCGCGTTCGCTGCGATGACAGGTGCTGGTACGTATGGTACATATGAGCGAATGACTAAAGAATCATCTTCCAAGTTGTTACAGTAGGCACGTACATGTGTTCCGAACCGACATCGGCTTATATATTGCTTAAATGGCCACTCGTTTGCGCCAATTCGAGCTTGGTCGCGTTGTGGTGACGCCATGTACGCGCGTACAGCGGCAGTTGTAGTATTGCATTCCATTATTTTGATCGGTTATAAACATTTATAACCGCAACAAGCCGAAGGGTTGCAGGGTACCACACAGAGACATTAAACACTTTTTAGTGCGTCACGCATTCCGTCCCCCCCCCCCCCTTAGTTTCTGGGAAACTTCTACGCGATTGTGTGTTCATCAACTACTAAACAAGTACACCGTAACAGGTATTATGGACGGGGACGGTCTCAGAAGAGTAGTGTGAGTTTTGGGGCCATGCGCACCTGCCTCTTTGTTTGACTGTGCATATGATGGCCCAAAACAAATTATTTACTCTCGCTTTTTCCCCTGATGGCCTGGAGCCCTTTTTACTTTATAAAGGCGGTTTGTTCATTTACGAACGTGTAAAGTTCTGCGAGGTGTCATATGTTTAGCGTATGGTTGCCGGCCGTAGCTCTATATTCCCCTCCGTCCCCCTTCCGAAAGCCTACCTTGCGTCGTCTTTAAGTGGATGGTAGTAAACTAGGTTTACTTTATATAAAACGTACCTATTTTGCCTTTTTATATATACAAAGCACAAGTTTAAATCGAACAAGTTCTGCGTATGACCTAAATGATGCATATCCTATTTAGTGCAGAATGTTGGGAAAGTTGGTACTGGGATAATTGGGGCATGTTTTCTAGCGCAAAAAAGACAGAAGCATCGAGAAGACTACAGACGGGAATATAGCTTGTCCCGTCCGTATTCTTCTCTAAGTTGGCGTCTATTTTTTTTTTTTTCAGGCGAAAAACATGCCCCAGTTGATGAAGTGGTTCACCGTTAAACCAAAAAGTTTTCTTTCGGATTCGCGAATACGATTCGCAAACCACTTAGCAGAAAAATATACAAAGCAACATTCTGCCGGGATTTAAACCCGGGACTTTGATTGAGTGCGGGCAAGGCTTAATTCACTGCTTCACAAAATAACGACTGCACGCGAAAATAACCAGTATACTACATTAAGACACAACCTTTGTGTCAAATTAATGCTTTTTAACTGATTTAAAGGATTTCCAGGTGGTTAACTGAACACTTCTTGAAAACGCAGTTGCGCAGTACGTTTCCACAAAGCCCCCGCCATAGCTTCTCTCCAGCAAGAGCGCTTTTTCGGCTGCGACTGCGATTTCCCCCGGCGTGAATTGTGCTTTCCCTGCTTTTGTTTTACTCTTTACGGTAGAAAGACATTGATTTTTCATAAACCCTCGGTAACTCCTTTTCTGCCATTAACTGAGCTTATATTTTCTAGAAGCGTTGCTAGTCGCACGCGAATACGCAGTTTGCACCTTTGGGAAGCGAGTTGCCGCCAAAGCGAACGGCCCAAGAGTCCTAAGCTGAAATACGGTTCCCATGTGTTGAGCTGTATGAACTTCTCGGACCTTACTATGTTTATTGCACTCTAGAAAATAACAAAACAGAGCCGCATTCATTACGGCGCTATTGTTGTCGGGGATAAGCTTTCGCTTCTCGATCCATTATCCGACGACCGCTCGGCCGACCGGTAATGTCGGCGTTTTCAGTCAGCGTCTTCAGTCACACCACGCGGACTTTCTATCCGCCGACGTTGTTGGAGTCGCCGTCGGCATCGTGTGACAAAAGGTGGTCTGCCAACTTTGAAGTCGGCGTCACCCTCGTGTCATCTTTGTGTCGCACTAACCAACGCGCCTTAAAAAGAAGCATGGTAATAAAGTAAAAAAAATAAATATGCACGAACCCGACAGCCTTAAGCGTGCTGCCGCAAGCGCAAATTAACCATAGGCGCCGCTGTGAAAGTCCACGCTGAGCAGACGACGCTTCTCTTCGCCGGAAGTGGGAGAAAAAGCCGCTAATTGCAAGATTTCTGCTTCGCGACACATACGGGAGAATTGACGACGTACATGGGGGAAGCTGGAGGATCCCAGAAACATGCAGAAAAGGGTGGAAACGCGGCAAAAAACTTTGCAATGTAATTGTGAAGTTTCCGCTGCACGTACAAACGTTATATACGTGGCACAGATGACGCTGATCACCCCACCTAACGACTGCCTTTGTTCATTTAGCATGCTCAAAAAGGCTTTCAGGACCCTTCTAACAGAGGCTGTAGCGCTGCACTGCGGGTGAAACGATCATGTGGTGAATGAGAATGAAGAATAATTTCAATGACTCAGGAGTTGGCCAAGCGATGTCGTGCTCGCTTTTCATTCCTTTGTGGCGACGACAGCTCGGCTGCCTTGCTAGACAGCTATTTCCTCATTCTTTTGGTCCTGACTCTTCTTTTCTATTACAAGATTTTTCGTTTTTTTTCTCTCTCTTTCGTTATTTTTAAAAATGAACCGCCTCACAGCATAATATTTTCAGGCAGCTTCTTGGCTAATCCGTCGTATAGCTATGCCTTTGATTTGAGGATAGCAACCAACCAACCAACCAACCAACCAACCATTGAACTAGGGCGCGGACATCGCGCTCTCTCCACGCTTGTGCCCGCCGCAAAATGTTGCAGCTACAAATCGTTACCGTGCTTAAGGCCAAGGTGCCGCACTGATGATTTTGCTTTCAGTATATCGGTCCCAGTGGCTTCGATGACACGCGCTGCCTCCTTTTCTATGGCATGCTCTGCGAACAGATTCATATGTGAATAGTAGAGGCCAATCCCATCGTAACCGGCCGCCTCTGAGTAGATGTGCCCTCGCTCTTTTCACGTAACGCTGCGCGCTAATTAATACGATTAATAAGAAGTAATTCCATCCTTAACATGTCAGCACACACCAACCTTGAAAAAGGTTTTATCAAAATGCGATCCCTTGAATTAATAACAATGCAGGCCAAACCATCGACGACGTATTATTGCCACTGGTTTTCAGTACCTAACAGCTGACTCACTCCGTTCAACCGTACGATGCCCCGGTTACGCCATCAGAATTTTGGTCGGATCTTAGCATGAGAATAGTTTAGAAAGCATTGGCTACCGATAGAGCACTGAAGGTTATGGCACGAAAGCTGCTTATATTTCCCTGCTTGTATAATATAGCGGCTCAAAGATCATTTTATCGAAATGCGAAAGCAACCAGTTGTACCCAACATAAGGCGTCGCAGTAAAAACTTGTCAATATGCGCTATGATATGCCTCCCAGATAACAGCGGAGTAAATATTGGCTAAAGGTAAATGTCCAGGAGGGAATTTACGGCACTCGTTGCGGCGATAAAGAGCGAAAAGACGCCCTATAGTGGTTAGGTTTTCCAGATTTCAGGAAAGGGGTGCGGTGTTATCGTCTTGTACACAGCTGAAAATGACCGATTTTTCTATTCGCCGAGATGTGTCTCGTTTGGTGCTGGTGGTGCAAAAGAGCCATTTTTAATTCTGAAAACAGCAGCCGCTAAATTATGAAATACGTCCCGAGTAGCTTATCATCGGTGAACCCGTACACGTTTTTGACGCAGTGTTCGATTGTATCGTTCAAATAAAAAGCACCAAAGCGGGTGAAGCATCCTCGTCCTACTGTTAACCAAACGAATTCCTACGTTCATGCCCAATCATCTAGTATTAATGTCCTCCTTGTCAATTACCGCAGTATAAAAATAAAGTTGATGAGCTGGGTGCTCTGTTATTTTCTGTTAACCCAGACGCCGTAATTAGATCAGAATCGTGGCTTGATGATGCAAATTCAAATCCTGAACTGTTCTCTAAGAAATACGTTGCTTACCGCCAATACAGAAACACAAACGGTCGTGGTGTATTCGTACTTGTGAATAAGCGTCTACCCAGAATATTTTTTGATATTGTTAATATCAACTGCGGGCTGGACATGGACCAAGTAACGATAAAGAAAAAGAAAAACTTAAAAGACGTTTCGGCTCCCGCACGGGAGCCTTGTTCACAATGAAATTTATTGCAGAGAAAAACGGCCTTAAGTAGGCTTTAAAACATGACGTAGGCAGCGTGCATACATTGGGTGCAAGGTTCCGATGCTGCGATTGAGGGTGTTAGGTGTTGTCTGTATTATTAGCGATTCTAAATTTAATCTTGCGGCCAAATTTTTCTCCGTAGTGATGATGCGTGCATTTTCCCAGTCTATCTCGTGACCCGACAGCTCCGCATGTTCGGCGAGGGCATTCGACGCCACTTTTTTCGTCTTCACATCATAGCAGTGCTGTTTTAGGCGCTTTTGAAAGCAGCCCGTCTCGCCTACGTACACAGAGTTGCAGTTTCCACAAGGGACCTCATATATCACTCCGGGATATCTTTCTTTAGGAAGCTTATCCTTTACGTGGGTCAATGTGTGTCGCAGCCTCTTCGATGGCACGTGTGCCACGTGCACATCATAGCTGCGCAGAACACGAGCAAATGCTTCGCTTGTGCCAGGGACATAAGGAATGGCAGCCCACTTCTTTTTAGCGGCACTGGGCGTTGTCTGCAGAGCCATCCTTCTTTCCACGTCAGAGTAGCCGCAGCCCGACAGGTCCTGATGAACTCTCTTAACGTCGTTCGCCACGTCTTCTGGCCTTGTGCAAACAGTATGGCTGCGTCGGATCAGCGAAGACACTACAGAGCGCTTGTGTGAGGCGGGTTGAACGGATCTGAAGTGGAGATAACGACCGGTGTGGCTGCTCTTCCTGTACACGTCAAATTCGAGGTCGGGTCCGGAGCGTTTGACAAGCACGTCTAAAAACGGCAGTTGTCCATTGATCTCTTCTTCAACAGTAAACTGTATGGCCGCATTCATGCAGTTGAGGTGCGTTGTAAACTGGGATAGCACGTCTCTACGAATTATACAAAAACAGTCATCTACATAACGAAGGAAAATTTTAGGAGCCGGAACAAAGGCGGCCAGTGCACAGCGTTCCAGTGACTCCATTGTCAGGTTCGCAGCCGTTACAGACACCGACGCATCCATCGCTGTACCGTGAACTTGTCGGTAGTGCACTTGTCCAAACGTAAAATAAGTGTTCGCTAGGCAGAACTGTAAAAGTCTGGCCAGGTCGGGCAATTCAATTGGGCACCTCTCCGGTAGAGAAGGGTCCTGGCTAAGAGCATCTTGGCACACCTTCACAGCTAAGTCAGTCGGTACGCACGTGAACAAGGAAATTACGTCGAAGGATACCATAATGTGAGAGTCATCGAGACTTTTTCGTTACTTGGTCGGTGCCCTCTTTCTCTCTCAAATGTACCCTCCCGACCAGACGGTTGTCCGTCAAACCCTTGACTTCGTATATCTTTCAGTTGGTGCCTTTTATCGCCCGCCCTGTGACAGATGTAATCAACCATTTGCCGAACGGCCCAACATCTTGTATAATGTTACCACATATTACCTTCTACTAGGTAGGGCCTTCAATACGCCTGATGTTTGTTAGCGAAATATAATGCGTGTGTTTTCTCCTCAGCCCTTTCTAAGGCTTTCGGTGATTCAATTGTCAGCCACAGCCTCTTTCAGCTGGTAGAATACTCAACCCGTATCCCTCCTTCCACAAGCAAAACTGTGGACGTTTTCTTTGCAAATGCACCAAATTTAATACTAACAGTGTTGCATATACCTGTAATTATTGACAACGAATGCGTTACCACCCGCATAGTTTGTCCCTCCCCTCATGTGCCTGTTGTACGACCTAGAAAAGTTTATTTATATGGCAGGGGCAACTACGGTGGCATATCGCTGGCCTTAGAGGAATACTTTGAAACATTTGAATCCCTTAGCGCCTCGTCCAATATAGATGATCTGTTGTCCCAGCTATAACAAAGTTTTAACTCCATTGACCTACATAACCCATTTAAAATAATTCAGCTAAATAAAGGAAAAATAAACCGTGGTTCACAAACGAAAGTAAAACTATAATGAATAAAAGAAAACACATATTCAAAACGTATCATACACAGAAAGAAGAAGGTATTCGCGCTGCCCTACAGCAGGTGAATATTGAAATAAAGCTTAAGATAGATACTTCCAAGGAAGAGTTTTTCATCTGTCTTGGTTTAAAAATACAGTAATCCCTTGTCAACTCGAAGTAGTAAAAACCGGAAATGATTTCGAGATTAGCGGTATTTTGAGTTAAGCAAAACGGCGAAAACGTTTGCCCGGGTCACTGTAAAAGAAAAGCCAGTGCTGCCAGGAAAAGCTCTACTGCCCGAGAGAGCGACCGTAGTAAAGGCACAAGAATTAGCAGGAAAAAAAAAATTCCTTGATTAACGCGACTTTTCTCTCCAACGTCAGAGATTTGCACTGCTTTGGGCGGGAAATTTCTTGGTCGATATTCGGAAGCGTCCGTTGCACAGACCACTCACTACTCAGCAAAAGTGAACTCAAGATGCGTCGCGCGCAGATCGCGGGTAAAACAAAGAATACCAGCTCGCACATGCAAGGGCTAGGTTGCGTACTTGCGGGCGCACGCTGCACACGCCGCCCCATCACGCATAAGTCGCGTGCAGGTGTGCACACGTGATCACCCATACAGTTGCTTGAAAAGGCGGATAGGAAACGTCTGCGTTCGCGGGAATGTCAAATTCGCCCTTCACGACCGCGTTCGACATTGTAGTAAGAGCTAAGCGTTCGCACGGAGCCTTCGTTTCCTGTGGGGAGTGGGCTTTGCCTTCTGCCCTCGCGGTCAAGATTTCGAGATATCCGCTGTCCCCTCCGAAAAACGTTTCCAGATAAGCGGGGGTAAATACATAGCGCCTATGGGAGGTTAATGCACGGCGAAAAAAAAGTTTCGACTTAACCGAGATTTCGAGATATGCGAGTTCGAGTTAACGAGGGTTTACTGCAAAAGGTAACCCCAAAGAGTTTTGAATATTTGTTAAATGTAATCGTAAAGATAATACAGGCATTCCATTGCTAACGTACGACGACATTTAGTTGCTGCTGATGCTGACAAGGCTAACTGTTGGAATCAGTAATTTGAGTCTGCTTTTTTTCAAAGGCTGTTACCCGAGATATGCCTGGATACTCATGCCTTTCATATGACAATATGACCGATATCATAGTAGACAGTTCCGGGGTCCTGAATAATTTGCAGAACCTGAAAACTAACGCTGCTCAGGGCCCGGACTGTATCCCAAACATTGTACTTAAGTCTTGTGCCCCAGTTCGCACTATGTATCTTGTGTTGTTATACAATATATCCTTAACGTATTTCATTCTTCCGCAACACTGGAAAATTGATAACATTTTGCCTATTCACAACACACAAAACCGGCCCACGTAACTCCGTATTAAACTATACACCGATTTCGTTGACAAGAGTACGCTAAAAAATTTAGGGCAGATATTACATTCCAGCATTTCTCGTAACTTTCAAAATAATTCTTTTTTGTACATAATCGGCACGGCTTTAGGACAGGTCATTCTTGCTCCACCCAGCTTGTAGAATTCTCCCATGACGTGTCCCAATCATACAACCGTGGGTGGCCGTGAAACTGACTGAATATACTACAATTTCAAAAAACCTTGGGTAAGGTTTCTTATGTCCTCCTTATGCACAAACTGTCGTTTCTTGGTTTCCCGACAATATTCTTCAATGAGTCAGGAGCTACCTGAACGGACGATACCAAAACTTTTTACTCAATACAACGCAATATACGATAAAGTCTGTCTATTCAGGTGTCCCTCAGGGGTCTTTGTGGAGACCGTTGTTATTCCTGATATTCATGAATGTTCTAGACCAGGTCGTAAAGTAAAAAATCAGGGTTTTTGCAGATGAGTGTCTTTTATATAGAGATATT
This sequence comes from Haemaphysalis longicornis, assembly GCF_048455015.1. Classification (NCBI taxonomy): domain Eukaryota; kingdom Metazoa; phylum Arthropoda; class Arachnida; order Ixodida; family Ixodidae; genus Haemaphysalis; species Haemaphysalis longicornis. Next base: position 77,076,328 of record NW_027526203.1, read on the forward strand.
AATGGCAATTCTGAAAAAAATAGTGCTACAGACGGACCTCGACAGAACTCATTCTTTTTGCTGGACATGGTGTATGCCATTGAACGTCACTAAATGTCAACACATTCGATTTTATAGGAAACGCGTGACCCTCCCAGTGGAATAACATTTGAATAATGTGCTCATCCCGCAAACAACCGGTTTGATATTTAGGAGTAATCTTTTCAGCTGACTCAACTTGGAATCGCCACATTGAAGCAGTGTCTTTCACAGATGCATCCACTCTTAACTTTATTCGCACAAAGAGTAAATGAATGCCTATACTTGTCATACATTCGGCCCATCCTCGAGTACTCAATGCGTTCTGTGGGATCTCCACGCTCAAAATCTTCTCGACCGCCTAGACTCTGTTCAGAATCGTGCTTCTTGATTTGTGGCCCAAAATTACCAGTTTCCAACTAGCATATCTGAAATTAACAACTGGCTTGGCTGACCTAACCTTTCTTTGGGGTGGGAACATTTTCGCATTTGATTCCTTCGTGACATATACCTTACCGACTGCAATTACCAGGGATCTATATTACATCTACCAACCTACGTATCTCCGGCCTTGCCACCAATTTAAAATAAAAGAAACAGCTGCGCGTACCTTAATTTTTATGAATTCTTTCGTTCCCTGTTCCACAAATCATTGCAATCTCCTCCCGCAGCATATCACGGGAATTATAGGCGACGACCTATTTTTTGAATTATACATACAGCGTTTTTCAAAGCAGTAGTAGTGTGTTTGTGTCTTTTCGCTTCTCAAATTATTGTAAAATATTTTCTTGCATATGCCCTCATTTAAGCCCTGTTTTGTTACTTGTTCTGTTCCCTTGCTTGCAGTATTTACCACATTACGTTCCCATTGTAAACGGTGGTGCTTATGCTCATAAGAGTTCGTATTGTTATTTGCTTCTACATTCTCATTAATGCTTTGTTCAAATTTTTTATTGAGAGCAGATTTTGTAACTGATACGCGCCTTTCTTTGTGCTTTGTAACAGTTCGCCCCGCCACCCACTGTGATGCCCTAGAGCGAATGTAGGTACTCAAATAAATAAATAAATAAATAAATAAATAAATAAATAAATAAATAAATAAATAAATAAATAAAAAAATAAAAAAATAAATAAATAAATAAATAAATAAATAAATAAATAAATAAATAAATAAATAAATAAATAAATAAATAAATAAATAAATCTTACTATACTGCATAACTCGGCGCAAAGGGATAATAAACCGAGCCTAGGCCATCGCACGCAGTAGGCGACCACCGCATGCAACGGCTTTCGACAACCCGCCGCGGTGGCTCAGGGGCTCAGGCATTGTGCTGCTGAGCACGAGGACACCGGTTCGATTCTCTGCCGCGGCAGCCGCTTTTCTGATGGAGGCGAAAATTAAAAAAAAAAGGCTCGAATCCATGCTGTGAAGGTGGTTGGAAAGCAAAGCTTTAAACGACCCCCACTACAATTGCCCGTGCGACATCACTTGAATTGACACACGTGGCTCGACAAAGTGAGAAACCGGAGATTCTGCCAGCAGTTACCTGGAATTCGCGGGGGCACAGTCCCGAACGCAGAAGCAGCTTCGGCCATGGCTGGGCTAGAGCGGCGGAAGCCGCCGCTTTAGCCTGGCCATGAATCGGGAGAAAGAAAATGGGAAAGAGTGTCTTTCGAAGGGTGAGAGAGCGGAGCCTAGCCATCATGATGTGCCAGCATGGGGCTGCACCACCGCGTCACACAAGCGCAGACACCGAAACAATGCGGCGTGTGAGCTTAGTGATTCCCATTTATACCGATTTAAACTAGTCAGTTTAGTTAGTTTGAGAATTGCGAGAAAGCTGGGGGAACTTTTATAATCGCTATATTTCAGAACCAGTAGCAACTTTCGCCATTTCTGATGCCTCGTAAAACCCAACCGAGCTGGTAATCACCAATATAGAAAATGGTGTCCCATTCGTGGCAGGCAGTGCGCAAAAGGTATGCTTTCTCTAGCGGCCAGAATTCTGTATGTGGGGTCTACATTTTCTTTTCCCGCCCTGCAAAGCAATCCGTATGGTATGTTTGCCGTACGCCCATTTCATTTCGTCGGGTGCGGGGGACCCTGGAGGTGCTATCGAAAGAGCTTATCAAGCCGTGCGAAGGCACTGCGCAATGAATGCAAAGCTGCCCCAAAACAGGCTGTCAATGTTTCCTTACTCGGGTGCGCTGCTAGAAGGTGTGCGGAGTCAACTCAAGCAAGCAAACAACCGCACCGAATCTAAAGAGCACAGGTGACGAAGGGGGTGACCGTCTTATGTGCGGCTTTCACCGACCAGAGCAGTAAGAATGAGTCAGAGCCTTGAACGAACAACAAAAGAAAGACAAAAACATATAACGTAACCGAGAGGTAACTTAGAAGGAATACAAATGCGAGAAATAGTTCAAAATTAGGCTAAAATATACACTCAGGAGCGTTAACAAATAGATATTACGAAATAGAGCAGTTAAATAAAAAAAAAAACAGTTCGATGCATATCAGAGACAGAGTCCCACAATATTCACCGACAGGGCCGGACGATGCACCACTGTCGGATGCGATACGGCTACCTGTTCGTTCGTTCTGAAGGTTCGTTCTGGAGGCAGCCACGATGATGGCGTACTACTGCCCTCGATGTTGGGGGCGCCAGTGTAGATAACTGCATGATCCTCACAGAGGGTGGTGTTGAGCGCTTGAGCCCGTTCTTGTTGGCGACCCTCGTTGTGTGAGAGGTTCA